>NC_061508.1:80437961-80491711 GCF_022539505.1 Lolium rigidum
GAAGGAGCTACTACTTCCGCTGCCCGCCGGAACGGGGAGGTGGACGTCGTCTTCATCAACAACCGAACGTGTGACCGAGTACGGAGGTGCTGCCCGTTCGTGGCGCCGGAACCGATCGTGATCAAGATCTTCTACGCGCTTTTGCAAGCGGCAAGTGATCGTCTACCGCAGCAATAAGAGCCTACTCTTATAGGCTTTGGAATCTCTTCAAGGGTTAGTCTTGATCATCCCCTCGTTGCTACCGTCTTCTAGATTGCATCTTGGCTTGGATTGTGTGTTCGCGGTAGGAAAATTTTTGTTTTCTATGCAACGTTATCCTACAATCCGTACGTGCGTGGGCTATGTTCTTCGATGGATCGGCTTGTGACGATGGTTGTGGCATCGGCATCCTGCTCGTGTCGCCTCGGGGGGCAACATATTCTTTCGCCATCAGGCTATCTACCCCTTGCACCAACAATGTTGCTGAGTATGAGGCGAGTGCGCAAGGGAATGGAGTTGCTTTTAGAAGCCGGGCGAGAGGCGGTGGAGCTTTTGGAGACTCGAAGTTGATAATCTCTCAACTCACGGATGAATACAAGTGCGAGAGTGAGTTACTTTTTCCGTATTGGATGGAGTGTCGTGAGCTGATGACACATTTTCGGTACATCAATTTCAATTGGGTCCCAAGGTCTCAGAATACCGACGCCAATGATCTCACACAAATGGCATCAGGATACAAGGACATACCCAACGGGTCGAAGTTCGAGTGCGGTTCTCGGAACAGGATGATTGGAGAACCGATATCTTCAATTATTTGAAGGATCCGGCTCGGGGGGCACCCAAAAGGATAAGATACAAGGCTATGAAATATGTCCTTATAGGAGATGACATGTTCTACAGGACGTTGGAAGGGTTACTACTCAAATACCTGGGACCAACTGAGTCTAATCGGCTCTTACATGAGGTGCATGAAGGCGCCGTGGAACTCACCAATCGGCCCATAAGATGAAGTGGTTAATTAGGCGATCGGGGTTTTATTGGCCTACCATCGCTGGAAGACTGCTTCAACTACTACAAGGGATGCCAGGCGTGTCAGATGTTCGGGAAGATCCAGATGGTACCCGCATCAGCGATGAACCCCATCATCAAACCTTGGCCATTTCGAGGTTGGGGCATGGATATGATCGGCAAGATACATCCTCCGTCAAGCAAGAACCACGAGTGGATTCCGGCCATTACAGATTATTTCACAAAATGGGTGGAGGCCGTTCCCATGAAGAAAGTAAAATCGGAAGATGTTATCCAATTTGTCGAAGAACATGTCATTCATAGGTTCGGGATTCCCCAAACCATCACGACCGATGGAGGTTCGGTCTTTGTCTCTAAAGAATTCAGAAAGTTCTGCGATGACATGGGGATTAAGCTAATCCGATCATCTCCATACTACGCTCAAGCCAACGGGCAAGCCGAAGCATCCAATCAAAGCCCGATCAAGCTGATTAAGAGGAAGATTGAGGAGAACCCCAGGGTGTGGCATGAGACGTTGTCAGAGGCTTTGTGGGCCTATCGCATGTCATGCCATGGAGCTATAAAGACTTCGCCGTACCAGCTTGTCTATGGGCAGGAGGCCGTATTGCCTTGGGAAATTACGGCCGGATCGAGACGTGTCACGTTTCAGAATGACCTGACACCTGAGGAATATGCAACCCTGATGAGTGACACTGTTGAGGATGCAACGGAACTTAGACTTTGGTCGTTAGAGAAGATTAAAGAGAACAAAGCCAGGGTAGCTCGGGCATACAATAAAAAGGTAAGACCAAAGGAGTTTCAAGTTGGTGATCTAGTATGGGAAGCCGTGTTGCCGCTAGGAACCTAGGGATAAAGCATACGGCAAATGGTCTCCTAATTGGCACGGTCCTTACAAAGTCATCCAGGTTCTGAAGGGCAATGCCTACATGCTTGAACAGTTGGATGGTGTGAAGTTCCCAGTGGCCGTCAATGGCCAACATCTCAAGAAGTATTTCCCAAGCATGTGGGAGGATGGGCAGTGAGATATGGAGGCCGATTTTAAATCGGCCAGTAAAAAAAAATCACAGCCGATGTACAGACATCGACTTCAGTATACAAACATGTGGAGACAAAAGTATGCGTACAGCCGATGCACGGGCATCGACTTCAGAATAATAAAAGCCGATGCATTGCCATCGACTCTAGAGGAGCAAGCTCAATTAAGCAGGTTGACAGATCGGTTTCAAACCAGAAATCATAATATTTGGGAAAAGTCATCCTAGCGGTTTGTTGAGGAGTTCAATCTGCACGTTTGAGATGGATTTGGGCGGAAGCTAGACCTGTTGGACCGTGTGGATAGGCAACGGCTTGGCCTCGAATCGCGTTTATAATACAAGCTGGTGCCCTGCCATCGGCTCTTTGTACAACGACTTCGTTCGACGATCGGCAAAGTTGACAAGAAAGCAAGACTGATTGGGGAATATTCTCTTCATTAATAGTGGGATTTCTTACAAAGAAAGAGCCAATTGCTCGGGGAAGAAAGAACAGAAGCCGACTACTACTACTAGTCCCTAATCTAAGGGCCGTTGCTGCCCTCGTCGTCGTCATCGCTACCGCCGGCGCAGCTGCTGATAGGCTCCTCATCGCTGCTCCCGTATCCTTCTACGGGAGCCTCGCCTTCCTCATCGTCGTCATCGCTGTCGTCGTCCCACCAGGCGCGGAGGCGCTTCGCCGGTGGATAACCTTCGAGGGAGTCGTCGTCGTCGTCCTCCGCCTCTTCCTCGGAGGAGGTGAAGTCGTCCCAGGAGAAGCGGTCGTCCTCGCTCTCCGCCTCCTCCTCCCCGTCGACGAGGAATCGAAGGTCGTCCTCTCCGTCGGTCAAGGATTTGTCATCCTCAGACCCGATGGAGGAATCGTGTTCCTCCTTGTCCCACGTCGTTGGGGCGAGGATGTCGTGCGCCGCCAACGAGCCCCACTCTGGCGTCGGCTCACGGAAGGGAGATGATACGTAGGAGAGGTTTGAGGCGGCATAAGAGGAGGAGGAGGAAGAAGACATGGCTACGGAGGAATGGGGGTTTTTTCGCCGATGGTTAGTACGGAGCAGGAGTATGAAGGGGCGAACTGCTCGACGCGGTTAAATAACGGGATATAGGGGAGAGTTAATGCTACAACAGTTTCCGAGGAAATGTTGCCAAAGAATTGTCGAATCATGCATAGAAGTCAAGAAGGCAAGGCATCATGCTGAAGGGTACTGCGACAGTTCTGCTCTGCCACGACATGACCCGACGAAGGAAAAGCATAATGATTTTGGAAATGTCATTTCCAAAACCAGGGGGGCATGTGTTATCACCAGAATTTGACTGGATCAGAGGTGGGCCGCGATTGGAGATGGGCTTGAAGGTTATACTTAGAAGAAATACATGAATCGGCCTTGTATACCAAGTTTGGGCTAGTTTGCCCGTGTATCTGTAACATAGTAGGATACGTGTCGATTAGACAGAGTTTGGGCCCGTGCCCGGTTGGGATTATTCCCACGTTAGAAAGTCTACGGACTATAAATATGTATCTAGGGTTTATGAAATAAACAACAATCAACGTTCACCAAAAACCAATCTCGGCGCATCGTCAACTCCCCCGTCTCGAGGGTTTCTTCCGGATAAGCACCATGCTGCCTAGATCGCATCTTGCGATCTAGGCAGCACACGTTTATTCGTCTTCCATGCGTTGCTCGTGCTGAAGCCTTTTTTATGGCGAGCAACGTAGTTATCATAGATGTTTTAGGGTTAGTATTGTTCTTCGTATCATATGCTATCGTCGTGCGACCCTTAGGCATCTAGCCGCCCTTACACCTATTTTGGGTGTAAGGGCGGCACCCCGCTTGATCATTATCTAGTAGATCCGATCCGTTATGATTGCTCCTTGTTCTTCAAGGATTAGTTTAATATCTGCATCGTTAGGCCTTACAAACGGGTTGAAGGATCCGAGTGGCGCGTAGGGTGTAGTTTGCTAGCCCTAGACAGGATGTTCCGAGGATCAACTTCGTGTTGGTTTTTAGGCCTTGTCTAGGGTCGGTTTACGATCACCGTGCGTGGCCGCGAGGCTCAATCACGAGTAGGATGTTCCGATTATGCGGTGAAAACCCCAAATCGTAGTAGGTCGTTTTAGTTTCATCTTGATCAAGCAGGACCACCATCTGATCGTACACCTCGTACGTATCATGGGTGGATCGGCTCTTTGAGCCGATTCACAGGATAACCTGAGAGCCGATCGAGGCTCGTATTTAACGTTTACGTGTATGCCATGCGAGAAACTAAGCGAGGCATCATCCAACACCTTCCCCGACCAGGTATAGGTCGGGTGGCACGCCCTTGCATCAGCATCGGACGTGCGTGCCGAAGGCTTTGCGGGCCGTCACTCGGAGGGACCAGGGCCAGCCGCAGTCCTGGGAGATTCCCGGCTCTACGGTGTTGCCCGTCGCTGCCCGCCGGTGGGTTTCTGACCGCAACAGTCCTATTACTTATGTATCATCAGGTATGAACAGGAGGCAAGCATCACACGAGGAGAGGAGCAGCTGGACGTGAAGATGGACGAGGAGCTGGACATGAAGATATCTCATGAATGCGCGAGGGAGGAGCGGGAGGCATGCGCGAGAGGAGAAGACGAAGTCCAGGCCGGCCCAGCATTAGGTCAGACCGGCCGCCACGCCGGCGCGCCCGGTCCTTGGCCCGGTCCGACCGGGCGGCAGGCCGGATCCACCCCGACGCCAAGCGGGCGCCACGCGGATGCCAACAGGAGACGTTACTGCGCGACAATTCCAGCGCCCGGTTGCAACCCGGTCACTGGCCCGGTTTGAACCGGCCAGCCCGGTCCCAGGCCCGGTCGACCGGCCCCCAGACCGGCCGTGTCCGAGTCTGTCTCGACCAGATCTATTCTAGGTCGGTTATTCTTGTATCTTTTCAACCAGAAGTCGTCCCGGACGCCTATATAAGTGCCCAGGACGCCCCCTAGCTGTTTTAGACCACGTTTAAGATAAACCCTAGCTCTTAGTTGTTTTCTCTGCAAAACTATTGAATTCCCTACACCATATTGCTTGATATTGTGTAGATCTGAAAGTCTTTTGTAATCTGATGTTCCATTGGGAATTAGAAGGTTGCAACTTACCGCTTCGTGGTCGGCGGCTACGTGCGCAGGTGTGTGGAGTTGCGAATATCTTGCAGGGTTGAGAGCTGTTGCATTGGCGACAGGGACCAATCGAGAGATCTCCTTGCGTCATACAAGTTATCATCCACTTCATCAAGTTACCTCTGCTGCAATCACCCCGTGATCATCATCACCACCATTTCTTACTGAGAAGATCGGGCCACCCCGTATCATCTTGGTATCAGATTCTCAGGTTCCCTCGGTAAGCCATCCACAATCCACCCCATAGTTGACTTGTGAGTGTTTCCTATCCAGAAAAAGCCAAAAAAATTAGGGTTAGGGTTTGCCATAGCCTTAGATTGCACTAATTTCAAGTTTTAGTTGCTTTTCGTAGTTGTTTTTGCGTATCTTTTTCTTGCATCTAGTATTGTTAGGGTTTGAGTCTCTATAATCATCTCGTTTCAGTTTTTGTTACTCCGAGTCCACATAGCATACAGTGTGTTAGTCCAACCGTAGCCACAGCCTTTCGATATAAGTGACTAGGAACTTCCCCAGAAGAGACTAGTTTTACCGCTCGACAGGCTGCTCATTAGGGTTTGGTGCTTTGCATATTTTGTTGGCCGTGTTATCAAGGAGTTGAGTCCTAAAATAAATAAAAAACAGAAAATTGAAAAGAAGCAAAAAGAGCTACATAGCTGCGTGTTATACAACAAGAAAAATACAAAAAGAAAAGTGAAGTGCTAGAAGAATCAAGTGAAGGCCTAAGTTTACTTTACTGCACCCGTAGTTGAGCAATCTTGTGCCTGTCTCGTTGAGCTTTGCTAGCGTCTCTCTCGTGCATTGCAACCTTTCCTCCATATAGTTGCATTGCCCCATTTATCGCCTTGTGTGAGTATCATTGGTTGTCTACGGTCAGCGCTAGAGCTTGTTATTGGTGCAAATAGGTAGCCCACCTACAACCCCACATATATCCTGCTTTGCCGTGTGATTTGTTCTTATGCCCTTGATATTCGCTTCGCTACATCCGTGCACTAATTGTTACTACAAGTGGTAAGCAATACTAATTCACTTTGGAGCGGTAAGATTTCTTTTTCTTATCAGTTTTGAGTGAGTTGTGAGAGTACCACCCTATATTTTTGATTTAGTGCACTAACCTACTAAGCATGTCTGCTAGTGATGAAAAAATTGTTAACCAGGAGAACAAGAACTCCGCGGATTTGATGACATGGAGGGAGTATCAGGCTCTTCGTAATGAGATGCAACGTGAATTCCGCGCTCAGGATGATGAGCTTAGGGGAACGGTCCGAGGGATCGACCAAAAGCTGGATGCTACTAATACAACCGTCACCACTATGCGAGATCGAATGACGGATATCCAGCGCAGTCTTGCCGATTTGCGACTAGCTGTTGAGAATTTGACCGCACAACAACAACAAGAAGATGACGAAGATCCTGAGCTTCAAGATGACGCCCACAGTGCTCGTGGTGCGCCACGTGGTAATCGCCCTCGTGGTCTTGCTGACCAACGACGTCCAGGTCGTGGGTTTGAGGAAGAAGATGGATTGGATAAGCCTAAGTTCTCTATACCCAAGTTTGAAGGAGGTGCTGATGTTGAAGAATACCTCACTTGGGAGCTGAAGATTGAGAAGTTATGGCGCTTACATAATTACACTGAAGATAGAAAGATCAAGATTGCTTCTTCTGAATTTGATGGTTATGCATTGCGTTGGTGGGATCGATATGTGAGTGCTCGCGAAGAAGATGGTGAACCGCCTATTATCACATGGCGTGCTATGAAGGCGGCAATGACTGAGCGTTTTGTGCCCACAAATTATTTGCGCAATATATTTGATAAGTTGACCCTTTTGAGACAAGGTGTGAAGACTGTTGATGAATACTACATGGAAATGGAGATGCTCATGCAGCGTGTCCATGTCAAAGAATCCCTTGAGATGACAATGACTCGTTTTCTCAATGGTTTGAAGTATGACATCAAAGGCATTGTTCGTCATTACAGTTACACCACTATGAATGAGTTGCTACATCATGCAAGAGAAGCTGAATCACAGTTGGCTGACGAAGCAAAGGTTAAAGGTCGAGCTTCAGGAGCTGGGCGCTTCACGCCTCGTGTGCCCCCACCTACGGCACTGGCGCCATCGACGCGCTCCGCACCTTACTCTACTCCGTCCAGCAAACCGGTCTCCAATGTGTCTAATGCAAAGAAGTCCGAATCTGCTACAAGTACGAGTGGCTCTAACATGTCTACTGCGCGCAACCGTGATATGGCTTGTCATACATGTGGTGGCAAAGGTCACTTCAAGAGAGATTGTCCTAACCGCAAAGTCATGATTATCAATGAGGACAATGAGTATGAGACTGAAGATGATGCTGATCCTAATGCTCCAGAAGATGATGACTATGACACTGATGGTGAAGATGCATTTCCGTCTGATGCTCGCACCATTGTTGTGTCGCAGCGTGCTCTTAATGTTTTGCCTAGTGCATCTACTCAGCGCTGCAATTTGTTCCAAACAAAGGCTTTAGTTGGTCCTGACAAGGCTTGCAAGGTCATTATTGATGGCGGAAGTTGCCGCAATTTAGCAAGCAAAGCGTTGTCTACCAAGCTGAAGTTGAAGTATCTACCGCACCCGCATCCATACTATATTCAGTGGTTGAGAGACAATGGTGAGATGAAGGTAAACCACATGGTGCGTGTTGAATTTGCTATTGGACCGTATAAGGATTCCATTGATTTTGATGTGGTTCCTATGACGGTGTGTCACTTATTATTGGGTCGGCCTTGGCTCTATGACCGTTACGTGCAACACAATGGCCGTGCCAATACATATCACTTGGAGTTCAAGGGCAAGAAAATCAATTTACAGCCTATGTCACCACAACAAATTGTCAATGAATCTCGTCAGAAAGTTGAAGTAAACTTGGAGGATGCTTCTTTAGATAGGCGAGAGAATTGTAATGTCGTGAGTGATATAACGAAAAGTGAGAGAGTGAATTCCTTAGTCTCATTAGCCACCAAAGAAGACATGAGAGAATTTAGTGAGGATCCTTCGGCCATGCCTCTTGTGCTCTTGTACAAGGGTACGGTTTTGGTTTCTAACGACATGACCCCTCTTCCTCTTGGGGTTTCTAATGTGTTACAGGAATTTGGCGACGTGTTCCCGGATGAGGTACCCGCAGGACTTCCACCATTGCGAGGTATTGAGCATCAAATCAACTTGATCCCCGGAGCTTCGCTACCCAATCGGGCACCATATAGAACGAACCCCGAAGAAACGAAGGAGATACAGAAGCAAGTACAAGCGCTACTCGACAAAGGTTATATCCGCATAAGCTTTAGTCCTTGTACTGTTCCTGTTATTCTAGTTCCTAAGAAAGATGGTACTTGGCGTATGTGCGTAGATTGTAGAGCAATAAACAACATTACTATTCGATATGTCATTCTATTCCCCGTTTAGAGGATATGGTAGATGAATTGAGTGGTGCTGCTGTTTTCTCTAAACTTGATTTGCATAGTGGTTATTGACATAGGCATCCCCAATGGGCCTGCCGAAGATGGTACCCGGGGTTTACTGAAGGCCCACGACCCGAAGGATAAGAAGAATCGGAAGCCCAAATTATTATTAAGGAAAGCTAGAGTTGTATTAGGAAGCAATACTTGTAATCTTGCGGGATGAGTTGGAAACCCTCCCGGACTCGTAACTTGTGTATTACGAATCCCTCGGCTCCACCTCCTATATAAGGGGGAGTCGAGGGACAAAGAAAGCATCGAATCATTGTCTCACAAACCCTAGTTTTCATATCGTCGAGTACTTTTCGGCTGAAACCTTCGAGATCTACTTGCCCTCTACTTTCAACTAAAACCCTAGTCTACAACCCGTAGGCATTGATAAGTTAATCCCTTGTCAATTGGCACCGTCTGTGGGAATTAGAGGTGTCAAGGATCTGATCTCGATGGCACGTTCAAGATCATCGACTTCGTCAACTGCAAGCAACGTAATGGACAAAGGTAAACAGATCGAAACTGGTCTAGTTGATTTTGTACCTCACCCGCCCTCCCGTTTGGATGCATATGCGTATCTGAAGGAGCCCATCGAGATGACATTCGGAAAATTCCACTTCCGCGTCGAGAAAGAAGGAGCGTATCGTCTCGAAATTCCGATCTCGTCGGGATTATCGGCGGTCGATCCCGATTTTTCGAGCTCAGCATCATCAATCGAGTCAGGCGACGAGGAGACTTCATCGCCACGCTTCATCAGCACCAGAGCGAGCGAAAAAATCGTCAAGATCTTCAGCGACATGTCCTTCGAGTCATCTGCGGACTCCTATATAAGCGATGACTCGAACGACACCGACAGCTTCAACTTCATCGACAAATCCACCACCGTTGGAAAGGTCTTCACCAGTCTCTATGATGGTGTCACCAAACCCGATAGAGTTCAGCATCCAAAATATCATCAGATCTGCGCAATTGGAGAACCAAGCTGGACAGAACCAGCAACGCCAGAGGCTTTCGATGATGCGGGAAATCCGTATGTCGATCCCGCAGATCTTGCGCGAGGTTTGGGAACAAAATATATCGGAACAGGAACACGGGAGATGGTGCAATTTCCGCAGGCCGTGTGGGATCGAGTCGCAAGAGCTATCGATGGCATAGAACCAATGACTATTGCGGCAACACCTGAGGAGTCACAAGCATACCAATATAGGCTTGCCCGTATCGGGGAGGGAGCTCGAGAAACGGAAAATCGAGTTGGATAGGAGGCAGGAAGCAGCCTTCGCATCAAGCGGGCGAAGAGCGGAGCTAAGTCGACATTCGGGAACTTCGGGAGATAGTCACACGGAAGCTCGAAGGAGAGCAAGGTCTCGCCCTGCAAAACATACCCGAAGCGAGAGAGAAAACCTAGTTCAAAACCTCGACATGTCTTTTATGTCAATCGACACGAGGGGGAACATTATCCCCAAAACACCGGAAGCTGGGTATATGGCGACGCAAGCCTTTATCCTCGCAAATAGACCACCTCCCGGAGATCCAAGAGAAGCATTGTACAACATGGCCATGGCAGGGGTCGGAGTTATGGGGACAGCATTCGTAACTCGCCTCCCGAAGGGCAGCAAGGCAAAATAGTCCACGACCCGCTGCAGCAGCGCCAGGTCCCGAGAGAACAAGTGGAGCACGAGACACAACAGCGCAAGCACGAGTGGACAGAGCACGACAAAATAGAAGGGAACATCGACACTCCCCAGAGTTAGATGATGAGGATATGTGTGGGCTGCCATGCTTCACAAGGAGGGTCCGGAAAACTCGAGTTCCTTCAGGGTTTAAATTACCCGACAATTTTAAAAAATTCGACGGCCTGCAAGATCCAGAAGATTGGCTAATCGATTATCTCGAGACGGTGAAGCTGATAGGAGGAACCAGAGCAACAGCCATGCAGAGCATCCAAGTACATCTGAGTGGAGCCGCAAGATCGTGGATAAAGAAGCTTCCCCCAGGTTCCATCGACAGCTGGGACAGTTTTGAGGATGTGTTCGTCAAGAACTTCCGATCTACCTGCAAAAAACCTGCGTCGTTAGAAGAGTTGAGATCGTGTCGACAAAAGCATGATGAGTCAATGAGAAAGTATATCCAAAGATGGAACATCATTAAAAACTCGGCAGAGAACATATCTGACGAGAGAGCGATAGATGCGTTTGTAGCAGGAATTCGACGAGGAGACTTTGTCGAGGATTTTGGGAGAATTAACCCAAAAATAGTATCAGCATTGATGGAGATAGCAAACAGGTGGGCAGATGGAGAGGATGTTGTTCACAATAAACGGCACAGATCGCCTGAAGAGGACCGCAACCGAAATTTCCAAAATAGGCGAAAATTTTCTCGGCAGTACTCGAATTATGACGCTCCTGGTCAAATCTCGGCTGGTTTTCGAGCAAGCGTTGGAGGAAGCAATAGAGATGATTATCAAAGGAGTAACGAGCAGCGAGGCGACAACAGAGATGATTCTCGAAATAATAGGCCAAATAATTGGCCAAGGTTCCAGAGGCCTTTCGTGTCCCCCGAAGATATGATGAACGGGCCATGTCAGATGCACTTTTATCTCGACAGCAATGGGAAGAGACAGTCAGGACACCTGCAGAAGGACTGTCGAAATTTTCAAGCAATGCTAAGGTTTGCAGGGCAAGCCAATGCTCAGGCGATAAATAGAAACCCTCAAGGGCCCAGGAGTGAGATCCACTTGCCACCTCCTCCCGCAATTACGGACGAAAATCGACACCAGCTCAGAATAGCTGCAGCACCACAACCACCTCCATATGTTGATCCCAACTCCAACGGAGCGGTCTCGACGATTCAGAAGGGTAGGCCGTCCAATAGAGCTCAGAAAGTAATCTCGCGACAGGTGTTCATGGCAGAGAAGATGCCTCCACCAACGATTGAGTATTTTAAATTGGTCAGGGCAAGACATTGGCTTCACAATAGCAGATCATCCGCGGCAAGTTCCTCGACCAGGGCAGTCAGCACTTATCTTACCAGCAGTAATCGCAGGATTCGATGTATCCCGAGTATTCATAGATGGAGGCAGTAGTCTAAACCTTATGTACGCAGATACACTGAGGAAGATGAACATATCTCTAGCAAATCTGAAACCAACCGACACACGTTTCCATGGTATCACGCCGGAAAAGCCAAGTTATCCATTGGGGAAGATCAATCTCGATGTTCGGCTTTGGGACCCGAGAAAACTACGTGAATAGAGAGGCCGGAGTTTGAAGTTGTGGATTTCCCGTCACAGTATCACGCCTTGTTGGGATGGCCAGCATATGCCAGGTTTATGGCGGTGCCACATTACACATACTTGTTGTGGAGGTTACCCTGACCTAAGGGACCAATTACAGTCAAAGGAAGCTTTGCGCTAGCCGATAAATGTGACAAGGATTTTCATCGACTGTCAGAAACTTTCGGGATGCAAGCAGAATACATGGAGTCAAGGCTTACGACTGATTATGATGTGCTGCCAGACGTAGGGAGGCCTAACAAGGAACCAACCTTTAACACTGCAAAATATTCCAAGGAGGTGCAAATTCACCCGACAGATCCGAAGAAGACGACGTCTATCGCAACAGATATGGACCTCGCATAGGAAAGTGCGCTCGTCGAGTTCCTCCGTGAGCACTAGAAAATCTTCGCATGGTGTCCAGCTGACATGCCAGGAGTACCCAGGGAACTTGCCGAGCACCACCTAAATTTGGATCCAATCGCGAGACCAATCAAACAACCTTTGCGGCGTTTTTCAGAGCCAAACCGCAAATCTACGCTATCAGAGATTGATCGACTAAGAGAAGCTGGTTTCATTAAAGAGCTGCATACAGAGGCCACGTGGGAAGCAACCCCAGTGTTGGTTCCGAAGAAAAACACTAAAGTCCTTCGCATGTGTGTCGACTTTACGTGTCTCAACAAACACTGTCCAAAGGATCACTTTCCCCTCCCAAGGATCGATCAAATTATCGACTCCACGGCAGGATGTGAGCATCTTTCCTTTCTGGACGCATACTCTGGTTATAACCAGATCAGATTGAAAGAAGAGGACGAGGTCAAAACAATGTTCATTACACCTTACGGCGTGTTTTATTATAAAATAATGCCATTTGGTTTGAAAAATGCGGGAGCAACATATCAGCGGATGATGCAGAAGTGCTTAGCAACACAGATCGGGAAAAACGTACAAGTATACATTGACGATGTCGTCATAACGTCAAAAAAGGGGGCCACACTAATCGAGGACTTGAAGGAAACTTTTGACAACCTCGACAAGTTTTGTCTCAAGCTGAATCCGACGAAGTGTTCTTTCGGCGTTCCTGCAGGAGAACTTCTCGGGTTCTTAGTCTCAGCAAGAGGGATTGAAGCTAATCCCGAAAAAATCCAAGCTATCGTAACAATGAGGAAGCCAACGAAGTTGCAAGAAATACAGCAGTTAACTGGGCGAGTCGCAGCTTTAAGCAGATTCGTCGCCAGACTGGGAGAAAAAGCATTACCGTTCTACGCTTTAATCAAGCAAGGAGAGAAGTTCCAGTGGAACGAAGAGGCAGATAGAGCTTTCGAAGATCTCAAGCGTACAATTTCGACACCACCAATCTTGGTGGCGCCTAAAGAGAAGGAACCTCTCCTGTTATACATTGCGGCTACACCCCAGGTGGCCAGTACGGCGCTAGTTGTCGAAAGAGAGGAAGAAGGAAAACTCCATGGAGTGCAGAGGCCGGTATATTTCATCAGTGAAGTTTTATCGCCTTCAAAACAGCGGTATCCGCAGTACCAGAAGCTAGCATATGGAGTGTTTACAACCGCAAGAAAATTGCGGCACTATTTTTCGGCGCACCAGATAATAGTGGTTAATGAGGAACCTCTATCCAATATATTAAACAATCCAGAAGCTACAGGTCGTGTCTCCCTTTGGGGAATAGAACTTTCTCCTCGGGACATCACGTATGAAAAAATAAAAGCAATAAAGTCGCAAATTCTGCCAGATTTCATCGCAGAGTGGATGGAGCTGCAAAATACAGGACCCCGGATTTATCGAGAACCTGGACTATGAACTTCGACGGGTCCAAGAGGTTAGAGAGAGCTGGAGCAGGGGTGATACTTATATCACCTGAAGGCGACAAATTAAAGGATGTATTGCGGATGACGTTCCCAAACGCGTCTAACAATGAGGCAGAATATGAAGCTCTTATACACGGGATGAAGATGGCGAAGGCTTGTGGTGCAACTCGACTGAAAATCTTTGGCGACTCACAATTGGTGGCTCAGCAAGTCATGAACCAATGTGATGCAGTCAACGATAGCATGGTGGCATACAAAGAAGTGTACAATGAGCTCGAGAAGTTATTTGATGGATGCGAGGTAAATCACATTAGCAGGCTGAGCAATGATGAGGCTGATGTTCTTGCAAACATCGGGTCGTAGTGCCTCGCAACTCCACCAGGTGTGTTTTGGGAAGAAATAACCGAGAGGTCTACAAAAACAAAGAAGGCGCAGAAGAAGCAGAAGGAGGAGAAAACCTCGACGGCTCCCAAGGAAATACCAGAAGAAGAGGAACAGGAGTTAGTAATGATGGTGCAGGTACCATGGATGCAAGCGTACATATCGTACATCTTAAGGAAAGAAATACCTGATGACCCAGTTGAGGCAAGGCGAGTTATTCGGCGATCCAAAGCCTTCACAGTAGTCAAAAGGGAGCTGTACAAACGCAGTATTTCGGGTGTGTTACAAAGGTGCGTCACACCCGAAGAAGGAAAGATAATCCTGAAGGACGTACACGAGGGAATATGTGGTCATCACGCGAGCAGTCGAGCTATTTCCGCCAAGGTTTTCCGAGCTGGATTCTATTGGTTGACAGCAATTGAGGACGCGAAGGAGATAGTACGAACTTGTGACGCGTGCTAGAGATTTGCCGCGAAACCTCATTCTCCGGCAGCAGAGCTGATGCCAATACCATTGTCTTGGCCCTTTGCTCAATGGGGTCTCGATATGGTGGGAAAGTTACATAAAGCCTCGCCAGGAGGATACGAGTATATGCTCGTCGCTGTCGACAAATTTACCAAGTGGATAGAAGCCAAGCCGATAAATTCACCAGACGCAACGTCTGCAATAAAGTTCGTGAAAAGCATTGTTTTTCGGTTCGGAGTACCTCACAGTATCGTCACGGACAATGGCAGTAACTTCACATCCAAGGAATTCAAGGCATACTGCGCAGAAGTAGGCATTAAATTGCACTTCGCGTCAGTATGGCACCCGCAAGCCAATGGTCAGGTCGAGAAAGCCAACGGTATCATCTGCAACGGTATCAAGAAGTGATTGCTGGGACCACTAGAAAAAGCTCGGCACACGTGGCCAGAAGAGCTGCCAAGTGTGTTATGGAGTATTCGAACAACGCCAAATACAGCGACGCAGGAGACTCCGTTTTTCCTGGTCCATGGAGCAGAGGCAGTACTGCCGATAGAAATAGAGCATGATTCTCCAAGAGTCACGGAGTACGATGAAGAAACTTCTAGAAGAGCATTAGAGGACGATGTCGACGCATTGGACGAAGCCAGAGATGAAATACTATCACGGGTCACCAAGTATCAGCAAGACCTGAAAAATTATCATAGTCGACGTTTGCGACCAAGGTCCTTTCAGGTTGGAGATCTAGTTTTACGACTCAATCAACAGAGTACTGAAAAACTCGAGTCACCATGGCTTGGCCCTTACATCGTCACGGAAGTCATCGAAGGAGGAGCATACAGGATCAAAGATAAGAAGACGGGGGTTCCCGAGAAAACCCCTGGAACGTGGCGCAGCTAAGGCGTTTCTACGCTTAGTGTCAAAATATAGTCCTACTTGTAAAAATACAATGTACTGAAACGCCCGCGAGTTTTCAGACGCACTCTTTTCCTTTTCCAGGGCACCGAGTGGGGCTGGGAAAGGTTTTTAATGAGGCGGGCTCGCGGTGCTGCAAGCCCAATAAAGATAGTGGAGATATATATCTTTTTCTTCGACAGGCTCGGGGGCTTATGCCCGAGAGTTACAATATATACTATCAAAAATATTTCGCCCTGGTGCAAAACACCTCGCAAAATAAATGAAGATACAACATAGCGATCAGCAAAAAAAGGCTCGGGGGCTCGTACCCGCAAAATATAGTACAATCAATATAATATATCTTGCCTTAGTGCAACCCCGTTTACACAATAAAGAAAATTGCCACCGAAACACTCGGGGGCTTGACAAAGAAAATAAAGGAATACATCTTTCGTGGCTTTACAATATACAAGGTACAAATCATTGAGGAAATTCGGCAAGACAAAGGAAAAACTCCTAACGGCCGCCTAATATATTATTGTAAGGGTACATTGCTCCTATGTGTGGTTTTGGTAATTAATGACAACCCCTATGGACTAATGTTTTCATTGAGTTTATATGAAGGAATATTCCATAGGTACTACTTGTACTCCATGTGTTGGATTCAAGTATGGATGCCATGAAGATAAAGGTATTCCTTGTGTATTGGCATCAAGATCATCGGTATGAAGATATATATATATGTGATATGATCAAGAAGAAGAAATGAAGATGGAGTTCTTATGTGGAACTCAATATTAGCCATGCTCTATCTTAAGTGAGTATGTGAAGATACAAGGTTGAGTTGGGCAAGTTCAAGATGAGCATCTCAAGTGAATCACATGCTTGAAGCTTGCCGTCCATTTGGTGATAATGGACTTGTGAAGATGTGCATCAATGGAGCTTTCCCATCATAGTGTATGGGGGAGCATTTGTGAGTCTTCACGAAGCAACATTGGTCAAGTGAGGCATTCCGGCTTGTGTAGAGCTTGAAGAGTTATCATCAAGATCAAGCGGGATGCGCAAGGCAAAGGTATGACCGTGATAGGTTTTCCTTTTACCGGTCTCAAGGTGGTTGATGGGAGACCGGATTATAGGATAGATAGCCGCACTATTAAGAGGGGCTTTCGGTTGAGTAACTTGATCACATCGTCTTAGGGAGCTCAATCCTTTGCATACTTTGCATGTCCTTATTGCTTCTTGTTGTTTCTCTGTGTGAGGTTCTTGAGCTTGTTGCTAGCTTTACAACAAGCCCAAGTTCATCGAAAACGGAGTTCGCATGCATCTTCTATTGCGTTTTCGAGGTTGGGAGATTTTACCGGTTATTCATGATATAAGGTTCTACCTTTTATATTCATGTTAAAATTCCCTTCTACAGATTGTTGAGTTTGCACTTTCTATAGGATAGCATTTGTTGTTATCTTCCAAACAAAATTGGTTTCATTCGAATCGGAGTTCGGGAGCACTAGTTATTAAAGGAAAAGGAAAAAGGAGAAAAGAAGAAAAAGAAGAAAAAGAAAAAAAGGGCAGCCGGCTGGGCGACCGGTCAGCCGGGCCGCACACCGGCCCACCCGGTCCGCACCGGGCACCAACCGGACCAGGCGCCAACCGGGCCAGGCGCCGGCCCCCATCTCCCTAGCCCGGCTCCCTTTCCGGCCCGACCGGGCGCTCCACCGGGCCGCCTCTCCGCCGAAGGCCCACGCGGCCTGCCGCCCCCGCGCGGCCTGGGCGTTCTGCCGCCCAGCGGCTGCCACCGCCCCGCCCGGCCAGTGGGCCGGTCCGGCCGGGCTGCACGCTGGCCTGTCCGGCTGCTGCTCCGGTCGGCCGGCTGGGCTGTTTTTCTGCCCGTTTTTTATGCATTTTTTACTCTGTTTTCTCCCCAACGGTTATTTCTTCCTCCCCCACTATAAATACCTTTCCCCAACCTTGAGACAACTACTTCTTCCCTTTTCTCTCACCTCCATTGTTGCATTTGAAGAAGTTGCTCTCTCTCTTGTTCCCCCCCCCATGATTCTTGCTCATTCTTGAGGGATCTAAGAGAGGAGATCTAGATCTACACTTCCACCAAACCATTTCTTCTCTAAGTGAGGGAATCTCTTGGGATCTAGATCTTGGAGTCTTTGGTTGACTTTCCCTTTGTTCTTCCTCTCCAATCTCATCCTAGCATTCGTTGCTTTGGTGGGATTTGAGTGTGAAGGACTTGAACACCTCTAGTGTTCTTGCTTTGCATCATTGCATAGTGTTGAGCTCTCTACCACGATTAGTTCGAGTGAGAGACCGTGAGCTTGTTACTCTTGGAGGGAGACCTCCTAGTTGGCTTGGTGATTGGTGCTCCGGTGATCTCTTCAAGAAGATTGTGAAGAGGCCCGGGCTTCTCCTTCGTGGAGCTTGTGAAGTGGTTGTGGAGCTTGCCATCTCCGGAGCGGAGGGAAAACTAACCATAAGGAAAGGGCCATTATCCTTCGTGGGTGTGGTTCGGAGAATAGGGTGAGCCTTCGTGGCTCGGGGAATCCTTCGTGGGACCTCCACTCCTCCAAACGTGACGTACCTTCTTGCAAAGGAAGGGAACACGGGAATACATCCTCGTCTCCGCGTGCCTCGGTTATTTCTCTACCCGAGCTCTCTTTCCTTGTGATAGCCATCGTGCTTGAAGTACATATATCTTGCTATCACTTGTGCTACATATATCTTGTGCCTATCTTGCTTAGCTCTAGTTGCTATTGTTACACTTAGTTGAGCTTAGCATATTTAGGATTTGTGCTTGTAAACTAAACGATAGTTTAATTCCGTATTCTTACAAGACAAATTCGTAATAGTTTGTAATTGCCTATTCACCCCCCCCCCTCTAGGCGACATCTCGATCTTTCAATTATCTATGGTCATTCGTTCATTATTGGAGGTGTGAGTGCTATGTTCAGCATAGCTACCCTTCACGAAGAATTCAGCATCCATCCGAAGCAATTCATCCATCATATCTTCGGCAACAGGCTTTACCACATCATCAATTTTGTCAACATTCCTCTTCCTCTTCGCCATCTTGGCTAGGCACTTGGCGACAATTCGACTCATGTCTAACTTCGGATAGCAGATTTGTATCATGATCATAGCAAATCTCACGCCAGAAGACATTTGAGCCCGTACAAATCCATGGATTCGAGGGGCATCCCGGAATTTATCCAGCAGAGCAGGCAGAGATTCTGGCATCTTGTTGCGCGGAAACAAGGCGCTATAAACCAAAGACAAGGTCCTTGTACAGAAATCAAGGAACCCACGAACCTGACAAGCGCGATCTTGAAATCTAACAGTCTGTCGGGTGCATTCTGGAGTGGCCCAGAACAGAGAACCATGGTCAAGTGAAAGGTTAACCAGGAGAATTGTCCTTGTGTCTACCCTTTGGTCTTCGGCAGCAGTGTCTAGAAAAGAACCTATTTGGCGACAGCACAAGAATTTCAAAGGAGGAAACAGTGAAAAACGAAGAAGTTTTTGTTTGCAAAAGTATACCTGACATATCCACACTGGCTTCATTCATCAACTCGAGCATAAAATTCTCTCGGGTGGTAGCCTTCGCAGCTTCAGAAATGGCGGCTTCCTTGGCAGCTATGGCTTCCTGCGCCTGTTGCAGCGCAACTTTCTCTTTTTCGGATGCCTTCCGAGATTGTTCCATCATCACAAGTGTTTGCTTCTTCGCATACTGAAGTCGCTGACGAAGTTCCTCCAAATCTCGTGCTGAACCCTTACTCGAGGAATCTTCACCAAATTCACAATCAATAGGTGTTTTCTTCGAGCGAGAGGAAGCAGGAAAAACATCGGAGGGACGAGGAGTTGAAGTGTAGTTATCAAATATCAACTGAAAACAAAAGGTTCGACATCAATCATCAAGCAAAATAGAATTCCATTGATTTTCAGAATATTTACAAGGCATTACAATGGAGGACGCCCTAACGAGCTAGTGGGTAAGTGTCGTCAAAAGCTACTTCGGCGACTGCATCAAAAGGAAGAAAGAAAAAAAGAAAAAAGTAAGAAAGACAGGGTGGTCTACTTGACCTCCAGCTTGGATGAGCTTGGTGCAGGAGTGGGTTTGCAACCGAGAAAGGCAAGGATCGGCTTTGAGGGTGGCTTGGCAGCTTTAATTAAAGATTGCCATTTCTTCGTCTCCTGCTCTTTTATGTCACCAACTTTAGCCCAGTCGACGTTTTGCTGGCTGTCAGCAATCAGAGCGATTGTTCCTTCAACGCCAATCTTTAGGCCTTCTTGGCGAAGTTTGAGCCCAAGATCTTCCGTCACATTGAAGCATTTGGCGAGAGCACTGAAAGTGTTGGGTTCTTCTTTCTTCGGGAAGAAATAGGGGAAAAGCTTCGACAAACCTGCTTCGGCGTCAGCAAGGCCATCACGTGCTTCATCTCCATGTATTTCAAGGAGAGAAAGCGCGTCGATAAGCTCATCACCTTCAGGATTTTCCAGCTCATATTCTTGGTGCGTTCTCCACGAAAACAAGCAAAAGGAAGCTCATTAATAAGTGTGCTAGAAGCAACTCGAAGAAATGCACAAGGATTTGAGTACTCACTGACAAAACGTCGACTCTGCGATTGCAAGCGACTGAGGATTTCTTTTTCACGAGCAGCTTGCTCGGTCATCTTATCGCTCAAAGAAGTTTCCGCCTCATGAAGTCTTTTTCGAAGATCTTCGACAGTGGTATCCTCTGCCTTAGCTTTCTTGGCATCTGCTTCAGCCTTCTTACGAGCTTTTTCACTTTGCTCCAGTTGACGAGCAAGTGCGTCAGCACGCTTGTTGGCTTCCACAAGATTTTCTGAGAAAATAATTGACAGGAATCAAAATCATGACAAGAAAGCTAAGAAAAAGGTCATTAACCATAAGCAGCAAAATAATACCTTCGGCTTTTTTAGCATGATCACGGTACCCGATGAATTGGGTACCGAAACGAATGAATTCCTTCATCAAAGGCTGACAAAAAAGATAGAGAAAGAAAGCATCAATACAGTAAAAAGCTCGACAGCAAAAAGAAAAGGGAAACAAAAAACAAAACAAAAAGTCGACAACATTGGAAAATTCGGAATAGAAGAGAAGAAGTGAACAACTTACATCATCCAAGGAAGGAGTCGTGGAACTACTAGGTATTAAGGCAAGCTCCTTGGTTGGCTCGACCCTTGCCCTCTTTGGCGAAGGGACACGGGGGCTTGCAGGCGGAGTTGGATGCTCGACATTCTGTTGAGGAGGCAAGGTTTCCTCCACATCAGGTTGAGCATCCGAAACAACTAAAGTACGCGACGTACTCGTTCGAGCAGCCGCGTCAATAGGTGGATTCTCTTCCTCGTCGCCACTACAATAAAATGTCGGCAATATAAGAAACAACGCAGACAAGCATATTGTGTCCAAACAACAAAGAGTGATAAGGACTTACGAGCTGACAAGGGCATCTAAGTAAGGGTCGAAAGCTGTCTTTCCTTCGGAAGGACCAACTTCTTCGGCTTTGGAGGAGCCGGAATCGGCGACTTCATTCCTCTTCCGCTTATTCCTTGGAGAAACAGCGGAAGGAAGGGAGTGCGTCGAGGCAGTGGCCTCAGACTCGGCTTCTTTTTCAGAGGAAGCCGCGGATTTTGGAGAACCCGCGACTTCACTTTCAGGGCGAGAAGTACCCTGGTTGTCATCATCGACAACAGTACCCTTCTTCGACTTCTCCACCCTCAGGAAGGGGAGGAACAGAAGTCAGAACAGGGTGATTCTGCGAAAAACAAAGAGTGTCGACAAAAAGTTATGCAAGAGAAGCTAGCAAGATAGTAGTCGACAAATATTAAAAATTCAAGAAGACAATATAGTAGTCAAAGAGGAAAAATTACCTCGGGAAGGGGATTGGCGCCACTATATGGCGTAATGCGGCAAGAGGATGGAATAGGATCCTTCTTGTTCAGCGATGAGATCTTTCGGATCAGTTTCTCCAAATCCTTCACAGGAAGGTCTTTGGAGAGCCTGTCGACGTCTTCTTCACCAGCGTACATCCAAAGGGGATTTTGGCGAGCTTGGAGAGGCTGCACTCTAATCCTAAGGAAATAGGTTGTGATCTCGAATACCCGATAGTTCTTTGCCACGGGTGTTCCGGAGCTGGTGAATGCGAGTCATCGGCGCCTCTGTCGCCAATTTCTCATCTTCGGTAGCTTCAGCATCCCAGGAACGGCGGCGAAGGATTTTGGCTCCTCCGTCGAAAGGGGCGATATTGTTCTCCACTGAATTGGAGCTTTCTTCGTGCACATACAGCCATTTCTTCCGCCAACCTTGGACGGAGTCGGGGAATTTGATGTCGAAGTATTCGACGTCAGAACGAACACAGATGACAACGCCGCCAATGTTGTAGGCGACGCCGTGGGAGCCATTACGGCGGAGGCAGAAGATACGCTTCCACAGAGCCCAATTAGGTTGGACTCCGAGGAAGCACTCACACAGTGTGATAAAAATCGACACGTGGAGGATGGAATTGGGCATCAGCTGATGCAGCTGAAGCCCATAGACAAAAAGAAGACCTCGAAGAAACTCGTGGATAGGGGGAGAAAGGCCACGGATGAGATGGTCAACGAAACTGACCCGCTACTCCATTGGAGGCGATGGATAGCTCTCCTCCTTGGGGAAGCGCATCGCGTTCTCCTTCTTGGTGAACCCCAGCTTCTTCAGCAGGTTCATATCTTGGTTGGAGATCTTGGATCTCTCCCACTCCAGATCTTCGGCGGCCATCTTGGATTCCGGAGTGTTGTGCCTGGTCAGGCGCGCGCGAGGTGGCATCAATGAGCGTGGAGGAGAAAGATGCGAGCGTGGTTGAGCGCAGGAGGCAATGGGCGCAGTGGAGGATTTTTGCAGAGGAAGAACAGAGGCGCGATGCGAGCGAAAGTATTGGCGGAGGAAGACGATGACCTTAAATAGAGGTGCGGTGAAACGGCGCACCGTTGGATGAGGAGATTGCGGGATAGATGGTGTACACGTGGACAAGGGGTAAAAAGTAATTCCGTGATGACGAGAAAAAACAGGAGCTACAGTACGTGCGCCAGGAAAAGTGGAGGACGTGAGTCCCCCACTTGCACGACGTGTCAATTTGCTGAGAAATTTGGGCCCGCAAGTCAGAGAGAGAGCAGTTCTCGCGTTTTCCCGATGCAGCGGTCGTGGCTATAGTCAGCAATGATGTCACCTTGGTAAGAGAAAAATTCGGCTAAGCAGCTTCTTAATAATGGCGACAGCAGAAGATTGTTGATTATTTCGAGAGCCTTTGATCAAATACAAGTTTTTGATCAAATGCTCGGGGGCTACTTTGAAACAATGAAAAACTTTGAGAGTGACAAAATAGAAATGGCAAGAGCCTATGATCAAATACAAGCATTTGTTCATAGCCTCGGGGGCTACTCCCATCGGGAGCGCTGTTCGCGCACCCGACAGATATAAAAAATTCGAGAAAGAAGGAAAATATAGCAACGTAAGGCGTTGAGCCTACACCCAAGCACAAGTCCTTGGCTGTAGCCTCGGGGGGCTACTCCCATCGGCACCGCTGTTCGCGCACCCGACAGATATAAAAAATTCGAGAAAGAAGGAAAATATAGCAACGTAAGGCGTTGAGCCTACACCCAAGCACAAGTCCTTGGCTGTAGCGTCGGGGGCTACTCCCATCGGGAACGCTGTTCGCGTGCCCGATGAAATTATAAAAAGAAAGATAAGAAGAAAATGTGAGCATATTTCGAGTTATAATAAATAACTCTACATATACTCCCATCGGGAGAGCAATATAAGTCATTCGTTGACTCAATAAAATGTGCTATTCCATCAGCCGAAAAAGCACTCGACAATATATTCTCAGAGCGTCAAAGTTGCGTATAATCTCTGAATGCCGCAAAATTTTGCGAAGGTAAGACCCCAGATCCGTTCTGAGTGGCGTGGCGCCGTCTCTGACATCGGTTTGCTACTTTTTTCCGTATCAACAGATACGAAGAAAAATCCTAACGGACGCGTTAGGTACCCGATAAAATATGACTCGGTACTCGACGTAATGGTAAGACCTTAAGCGGCACCCGTCGAAGTTTACACCGCGTATCCCGAGATCATGTCCAGGGACGTGATCTTGAAGTAGGTTTTTGCGGATTGCCACTAGAGCAGTTAACTAGTACCTGATCCGTCAGATGAACTAGCCCCAGTTACCATTATCCCTGTACAAAATATAGTTTCATATCCAAAGATATGATAAAGTTCAGAGTTATTGAACGAATATAAAGTTGGAGATTTTCCCTGACTCTGCGATTCAAGCAAAATCTCGGGGGCTACTGACATAGGCATCCCCAATGGGCCTGCCGAAGATGGTACCCGGGGTTTACTGAAGGCCCACGACCCGAAGGATAAGAAGAATCGGAAGCCCAAATTATTATTAAGGAAAGCTAGAGTTGTATTAGGAAGCAATACTTGTAATCTTGCGGGATGAGTTGGAAACCCTCCCGGACTCTGTAACTTGTGTATTACGAATCCCTCGGCTCCACCTCCTATATAAGGGGGAGTCGAGGGACAAAGAAAGCATCGAATCATTGTCTCACAAACCCTAGTTTTCATATCGTCGAGTACTTTTCGGCTGAAACCTTCGAGATCTACTTGCCCTCTACTTTCAACTAAAACCCTAGTCTACAACCCGTAGGCATTAATAAGTTAATCCCTTGTCAGTTATCATCAAATTAGGATGAAAGAAGGGGATGAATGGAAAACAGCCTTTAAAACAAAATTTGGTTTATATGAGTGGTTAGTAATGCCTTTTGGTTTGACTAATGCACCTAGCACTTTCATGAGACTCGATGAACCATGTTTTGCGTGAATTTATTGGCAAGTTTGTGGTTGTGTACTTTGATGACATATTAATCTACAGCCGCAATGAATCTGATCATACTATACATATTCGACATGTTTTGCAAGTGTTGCGTGATAATAAACTCTATGGTAATCTTGAGAAGTGCACATTTTGCAAAGATAAGGTCATATTTCGGGTTATGTTGTCTCTCAGCATGGAGTAGAAGTAGATGTGTATAAAATTGAAGCTATTCAAAATTGGCCTACTCCCATGAATGTGAGTCAAGTAAGAAGTTTTCATGGTCTAGCTGGGTTTTATAGAAGATTTGTGCCTAACTTTAGTACTATTGCTGCACCTTTGAATGATTTGACTAAAAAGGGTGTTGTTTTTGAGTGGGGCGCAGCCCAAGATCATGCTTTTGATGAGCTTAAGAGATTGTTAACTTCTGCACCTTTGCTTGCACTTCCTGATTTCAATAAGCAATTTGAGATTGAATGTGATGCTAATGGTATTGGAATTGGTGGTGTGTTGATGCAAGAGGGTCGCCCAATTGCATATTTTTCTGAGAAACTGTCTGGTGCTAAGTTGAACTATCCTATATATGATAAAGAATTGTATGCTTTAATTAGAGTTCTTGAGGTTTAGCAACATTACTTGTGGCCAAAAGAATGTATCATACATTCTGATCATGAAGTTTTAAAATACCTGAAAGCTCAGTCTACTTTGCATAAGCGTCTTGCTAAGTGGGTTGAGTTCATTGAGTCTTTTCCATACATTATTAAGCATAAGAAGGGAAAAGATAATATTGTTGTTGATGCTCTATCTAGGAAGAATATGCTATTAACTCAACTTGATGTTAAAATTCCTGGATTAGAAGTACTATGTGATTTGTATGCTACTGATCATGACTTTGCTGAACCATATCACTTGTGTGCTATTGGTAAAGCATGGGAAAAATATCACATACATGATGGGTTCTTGTTTAGAGCTAACAAACTATGTGTTCCAGAATCGTCTGTGCGTTTGCTCTTATTGCGGGAATCACATGCTCGGAGGTTTGATGGGTCACTTTGGGCGTGAGAAGACGCTACTCATGCTAGCTGACCACTTTTATTGGCCAAAGATGAGGCGGGATGTGGACAGGTATGTGAAGAGGTGCATTACTTGCAACAAGTCCAAGTCCAAGCTGAAGCCTCACGGTTTGTATACTCCTTTACCGGCACCTACTACACCTTGGGAGGATATTAGTATGAATTTTGTGTTGGGTTTGCCGCGTACTAAACGAGGCCCTGATTCTATATTTGTGGTAGTGGACAGATTTTCTAAAATGTCACATTTTATTGCCTGCCACAAAAGCGACGATGCGTCGCATATTGCTAACCTGTTTTTCAGGGAGGTTGTACGATTACATGGAATCCCGAAGACTATTGTTTCTGATCGTGACGTAAAGTTTATGAGCTACTTCTGGAAGACGCTGCAGAGAAAGCTGGGGACGAAGCTACTTTTCAGTACTACTTGTCATCCTCAAACTGATGGACAAACTGAAGTGGTGAATAGAACATTGTCACAACTGTTGAGATCCATGATCAAGAAGAACCTGAAGGAGTGGGAAGAGTGTTTGTCGCATGTGGAGTTTGCTTACAACAGGGCGGTACATTCTACCACGGAGCTGTGTCCTTTTGAGGTGGTGTATAGTTTCAAACCCATTACTCCACTTGACTTGTTGCCTTTGCCCATACATGAGAGAGTTAATATGGAGGCATCCAAGAGGCCAGATTTTGTGCGAAAGATCCATGTGAAGACTAAAGAGTTGATAGAAAAGAAAGGCAAGAGCAATGATGCAAAGATGAACAAGAAGCGTAAGGAGATGTTGTTCAAGCCTGGTGATATGGTCTGGGTACATTTTCGCAAGAATAGGTTCCCGAAGCTGCGGAAGTCCAAGTTACTTCCTCGTGGTGCTGGTCCTTACAAAGTGCTTGCCAAGATCAACGATAATGCATACTCGATAGATCTTCCACTTGATGAGTTTGGTGTTAGTAATTCATTCAATGTTGCTGATTTGACACCATATGACGGAGAAGACCTTGGAGCGTCGAGGTCGACGCCTTTTGAAGGGGGGGGAGATGATGAGGACATCCCTACCACACTACCACCTCCGTCATTACCAAATGAAGATGAACCTGCTGTGAAGCTCAAGTCCAATGAAGTCCGGATTGGACCTATTACAATAGCTCGTGCGAAGCTACTTAAACAACAGGTGAACTTGTTCCTAAACGATACTTTGATTGATCAGAGCTTTATACTACCTAAGTCCTATTACTTATGTATCATCAGGTATGAAGAGGAGACAAGCATCGCACGAGGAGGAGATGAGCAGCTGGACGTGAAGATGGACGTGGAGCTGGATAAGGAGCTAGACATGAAGATATCTCATGGACGCGCGAGGGAGGAGCGGAAGGCATGCGCGAGAGGAGAAGACGAAGTCCAGGCCGGCCCAGCACCCGGTCAGACCGGCCGCCACGTCAGCGCGCCCGGCCCTTGGCCCGGTCCGACCGGGCGGCAGGCCGGATCCACCCCGGCGCCAACCGGGCGCCACGCTGATGCCAACCGGAGACGTTACTGCGCGACAATTCCAGCGCCCGGTTGCAACCCGGTCACTGGCCCGGTTTGAACCGGCCAGCCCGGTCCCGGTCCGGTCGACCGGCCCCCAGACCGTCTGTGTCCGAGTCTGTCTCGACCAGATCTATTCTGGGTCGGTTATTCTTGTATCTTTTCGACCAGAAGTCGTTCGGGACGCCTATATAAGTGCCAAGGACGCCCCCCTAGCTGCTTTAGACCACGTTTAAGATAAATCCTAGTTCTTAGTTGTTTGCTCTGCAAAACTATTGAATTCCCTACACCATATTGCTTGATATTGTGTAGATCTGAAAGTCTTGTGTAATCTGCTGTTTCATTGAAAATTAGAAGGTTGCAACTTACCGCTTCGTGGTCGGCGGCTACGTGCGCAAGTGTGTGGAGTTGCGAATATCTTGCAGGGTTGAGAGTTGTTGCATTGGCGACAGGGACCAATCGAGAGATCTCGTTGCGTCATACAAGTTATCATCCACTTCATCAAGTTACCTCCGCTGCAATCACCCCGTGATCATCATCACCACCGTTGCTTACTGAGAAGATCGGACCACCCCGTATCAGTTCCACTACGCCTTCCTGCATAGAACAGCCCGAAATTCAACCAGAATTCATGAGATGTGCACAGACGGGTGAAATAATAAGACACAGTCTCAAGAGAAGTTATCTGCAAAGCAGGCTTCAAAGTCTAAAGAAGAACAATTCATCGACTTTTTTTGAAAATCCTCTCACTACTTTTGTGACATTTGGATCCTTGCCGTCTAAGAGAATCTACTGCCGAAGAAACATATTGTTTCATCATTTCTTTTTCATATTATCTTGCTTCCTTATCTTAGTATTTTATCGCCATTCTTTTATAGGTCTATAGACACATTGTCACTTGGCATCCAAAATAGAAGTATTTTCAAGACAATGGTCCCAATGTTTTTTACTATCTCTGTCTATAAATAGATATCCAAGGTTTGTCAAAATTTAGATGTAACTGAGGGCATATGCGCCGGTGGTTATGCTAAACGGTATTTTGTTATGTGGGGATGCTAAACGGTGTTTGGCGTGATATCCTATGGTGGCTTTGTGTATCTTGTCTTGATAGACTCCATTTCTTTTCTTTTCTGAAACTCTTTTGTTTTGGACCGATAATACCCATCCCATGTGTTGAAAAAGCTATACACACTCCATCCAGGAAACCAAGAAACTGGTATCGCGAGAGAGAATGCAAGCACGAGATATACTATATATACATAACAGAGTTTAAGAAAAAGCATGACGGCGACTTCTGAAGAATGTGCGACGGTGCGTGTTGAGGTTTCGCTCAACCGGTTTTCTACTCTGGACAGTTTGGTGTAGCCTTTGGTATAAAGATGATGTGTATATGTGTGAAGTTTGAACCCACGGGCCCGACATGGCCGTTCCTTCCATCAATCTCGTGTGTTGCGACAGCTGTCATTAATAAGATGGCTTTGGGTTGATTATTGTATTTTCTTTGCAAAGGCCCGTTAAATAGTATAAATAAATAAAAGTTTTGTGCATTATTTTAATATAGAAAGAGTTCGACCTCTATTTTGGAAAAGAAAAACTCCACAAAAAAACACAGAAGTGTAATGCTCTTATCTGAAGCGCGCGATCTTACAAACGCGGTCTGCAGATTAGGATTGCCTCTTTTATATTGCATTGTGTTCGCATAAAACCATGGTCAGTATTATCTTCTCTGCGCGTTTTCTTTTCGTTGTGGGTCCGTATTCCGTACGTATAAGCAAAGCAATTGCGCGGCACAACAATTACCCCGGTTGCTGAAACATAACATTCATATCACACCGAGTAGAATAGAAGAAACAAAAGTCCAATGCTCCTATCTGGAGGAAGGACGCGTGATCCAACAACGCAGATAAGTGTTGTCAGTTTGCAACGTTTTATACGCATTATGCCTTCGCATGAAAACATGGTCACCCCACCTGCTCTTTGTCGTTGGCATTTTTTAATCCGCTCTTCAGGGAGACAGGGACAGCATGTCGACAACTTATTCCTATCTGATCCTTTCGATCCGAGGCAGACTGCATTCATTTTGTACTACTTCAGAGAGATGAAGACGAGTTGATGTTCACTGATCAGATGAATCTCAACCAGAGGATTGCGTTTATATTCCTGAACTTGTTTCTAGTTGTTCTGGAAAAGAGAAAGGAACTTTCAGATAAAAATTTATGCGACAAGTTCACGCGTGATTTTTCTCCTAATTTTTTATTCAAATGAGCTGAAAATCAAGCTGTAAAATCAGAGAGTGCTATGTTTGATTTTCTGTTAATATTTCGGAATTTTCTGATCTTTTTTAAGTAAAAATACAACATATAGTTAGTTGTTGAGGACCCAGAAAGTGTCGCAGCATCATCGGCTGATGTGTTTGCCACATAGCACAGAACCGGTCTTCCCAGCGGATCGGGGAGTTGAAGGCGTCTCTTAGCTGACTTCAATTAGCACGCCACGGCACAATACATGGAACAATGTATGCTCATGTTATCAGGTTCCAAAGTATCTACTACCAAGACTGGTATCTCAAGGGGGCTAAATTCTTCTGCCCCCTCTTCTATTGCAAGGATTTATACTTTCAATGCATATGATAATCATGCAGGGCCTGGACATCTTCTCAGTTTGATAGTTCAGCTACAATGAGCACTGCCCCAGCTACACATAATATGCACATATAATATACTTGTAAAGTTTTAGAAATCACAGATAATGGCTACCGAACAAATAACAATTTTTTATTTTCTCACGCACCCAAATAAACCCAGATAAAGAAATTGGCCAGGACGACCCTCAGCCCAGTGAGCTTCGACAGCCTCTCCTCAAACAGCAAAAGTCTCTCAGGTTTATTGTACAAACGTTTCTGATTTCTGAAGTTTTTGGTTCCGCACTCCCCAGCCACGCTCTGTCTTGTACAATACTACAATCAGATATATGAGGTCTAGTAGTAGCAGCCAAGAAAAACTATTTGGCCACTTCAGAGTTCTATCACACCATATACTCTTCCTTCATAGAGATCTGAGCTTGAATGCTTGAATCTAAAGGCCAGTATATACTGTGCTTTGTTTACTTCTCCATGATAAATTGTGAAGTTGTCTCATAATGTATTATGAGGTAATTGCACCACAGGTACAACAACTTGCACCCTATGTGCATTTTCATACAACATCTTCCAAAACGTGTTCCACTCATACAAGAACTTGTCCAATATGTGCACAACTCATACAATTGAATGTGGTGGCGACACGTGGCAGTTTGGAGGCGGGAGAGGAAGGTTTGCATCGCAGCGTTTCAGAAACAGGATAATTACGAAGAGGTCCTTCCACCTTTACTTCTGGTGAACGGTCATCAACAGAAGATGATTCTTTGCTGCCCTCATTGCCATTTTCTTCTCTCTCCTCCTCCTCATCAATGTCAGTCGGGGCAATATCAGGAGAACTATTCCGTCCTCTCCTCTTTGTCCGCATATTCCCCCTAGTCTTTCTTGATGTAGCTATTGCTTTTGCAGTGGAGCGTTTCTTCACAAGTGCTTCTGACTGTCTTCGGTATGTTTCAGCAATGGATTCTTGAATCTTTCATGACAGATGAAGCAAATGTCAATAACAAGAAGACTGAAGACAAATACTAAATAGGCAGGGAAAATAATTTCCCACCGGACATAGATAGCCAAAATAAACCCACCTTTTTGTTGCGAGTCTTCTCCTCCTCACCAAAAGCAAGTTCCTGATGTATCGAGTAAATTAGAATCACTGGGACAGGTACTACAACAAAAGCTAGATAAACAAGAGTAACAAGACAACTAAGCATGAAAATTGGATAACTTATGCATCACCTCTTCCTCGTACTTGTCAATATCTGGATATAAAGCTAAAATTAAAGCATCAAAGTTAGGATCATCCCTCAAGGAACGTCTGCTCTTGCAATGAGTGCGGCATGCCGGGCATTCATTATTTCTGCATAAAACACCGGCATCACTTATATTATCAATGAAATAAAGTTGGACCTACACTTTATTGAAAGATGACACTGAGACAAGACATTCCAGACAAATAACACAAGGGAGCATACCCAAGCCGCATGGATTTATCAATGCAATCCCTACAAAACCGGTGCAAACACTCCATAACCGTTCTTGTTTTGCGGATAATGCCTGCAACATAGGACCATAAGACAAGCCAATTCTCAGATATCACGGTTTGCACAGAGATGCTACTTAGTTTCATGTACAAAAAGCTTACTCATCCTATCTTACAATATTATAAAAGCTAGTTGCACTTGTATAAACTTCTGTGAGATGTGAAGATCATAAGATTTGTGGGCTTTTTTCAAAGAAAAAACTGGTACACGTTCTCTAGACTTCTCATTGATTTGTGGACAGTCCTAATATGCATATTTGCTTAACAGAAACATGTGAACCTTGAATGTGCTAGTTTCAGCATTTGTAGTAAATAATTATAAAAAACCCTGACATCTACAGAATAAGAGCATCCAATTAGAAGTAATGCTTTCAAGACAGAAATTGTGCAAAGTAACAGAAAATTATTATCTCTCGGTCTGAAAGCAAGTTGAGAAGGCATATTCTCACCTAAGCTTATAGGGCACTGCACTTCCTTCCGTATATCCATTAATTTCACTAGTATGAACCTGCGTGAGAAAACAATGTTTCTTTAGCTAACAGTTTCAAGCCTTGAATAACATGAAAAGCAAATCTTCCATTACCAAATTGGCATATCAATTACTGACTAACAATTTATGGAACACACAGAAGTGTTTTGCAATATTTTTCTTTTTTTTTAAGAAATATATTGCTGCAACATAAAGAAACATAACGTTCAGGCCTCACAATGGGACAACAGAAAACAGTGAAAAAGGAAACTAGCAGCACCAGAGGAGTGCTTGAATACCGGAAACTAATATTTTGACAAGCGAACGAAGAGTCTTAACCAGCTGAGGGATGTCAGCAGCACCAACAAAATCCAAAAGATACATAATTGTAGGTCAGCAAATACTATGCCTGGGTAATTATGTGGATCAAATCTGACAGTTATGTGTGACACAGTCTGACAATAGAGGAGAGTAAAATGCTTTCCTAACAGGAAACTACACTAATCCTACAGTAAACGTGAGGCTGATTTGCACCTAGCGGCTAGTATGAACTGCAGGAGACACAGATACACAATAGAAAAGCTGTCTCCAAAAAATACAACTCTGCTCCATCATGTGTGATCGCCGATGAATTCAGTAGCAAGGAGAGATCCATGGAACAGCCGTGAGTTTCAGTACGAAGATCATAGAGACGGCTGATGGAAAGTGTAAATCATACGCCATCACGATAATTAGAAGTGCACGTGCATACAGCTGAGTTAAGACACCTAAGCAGGATAAAGACCTATCGCAGTCATGGAGGTAGGATAGCAACAGTAGAACCAGATAGATAATCAGAGCACGACAAGACAGTTCATGGCCAAGAAATTTGCGGAGGACTCTAGCAATGCGCTGCAGGACAACGACACAGGAAGAGGTTCCCGGTACAGACGAGGGCGGCACCTGTTACGAAACTGCTGGCCCAGCTGGACGATCTTAAGCTTGGATGGTGTTTGGCATAAGAGCATGGCGTGTCCACGGTACATGTGAAAATATGATCGCACGGGTGGCAGGCTGGCCGCGCGTGAATTCTCGCTTACTACACGGACTTTTTTGCAAAAACGCTTCGACGGTTGACCACGGACGCGTGGCAGCTCCAGACACCACTTGTACCAACGGTGCACACATCCAGGACAAGTTCTCGTACCACCTGAACACACTTTTGAAGTTTTTGTATGAAAATGCACATAGGGTGCAAGTTGTTGTACCTGTGGTGCAATTACCTCATGTATTATCAACATATCACAGTAAGTTGGCAAAATGGCAATTATATCTGAAACCATTCCCTTCAAGGTTCCATAGCAGGAAAAGGCCACCTACTAGTACCCTCTAAACGCAGCAATATTCTCACCGCTGAGAACACATTAATTGGATGATCATACCTCAATGGATCACATGTTAAATAGCAAAGAATGCTGAAACTTTTCTACAGCTAAAAGGTCCAGCAATATATAATGCCAGCTTGACGCCAAATAAGACTGGGCGTGCCAGAAAGCATTGTACAATTATGATCAACAGGTTTGACATAGAGCACCAGGCAAGTTTGTTTCTATTAAAACAGGATGAAGGGTAGTGGTACTCATTTCCCAATGAACTCTCTCATGTTTTTCAACCAAACCACATACTCCTTCTCATCCTTGCCCATCATGTAGTCAGTCAGCCAGTCATGCAACGAGTGCTTAATCCCCCTCACCTCAAGATACCTGTGCAACGACTTCTGCAAGCTCTCATCTAGAATCCTGCAAGTAACAACGGTAAACTAAGGTCAAAAGATAATTGTAAAAAGCAATTAAGTTCAGTAAGACATCTAAGTACATAAGAAGATAGAACATAGATTAAACTATCAGCAATTAAAAGAATTACACAAAAAATGAAATATCAAACTTTGCAATTTAGTGGAAATGAACAAAAAGTTTGTGCTCGAGGAACCTCAAAGGTATGTTATTTTTTATTCTAATGATTCAGTAGCTCTACCCTGGAGCTTATTTAGATGCCGGAAATTGAAGAGACAATAGAAGGTAGATAAGAAAACTGTTAACTTACGAAAATGGTGGCCCCTCGTATAAATTCTCCTTATCATTACTGTCACGATTCAGCATCCTCATATTTTCAATTGCAAGTTCATCATCATTAAAGTTGCACTCAAACTCCAGGATTGAGCCTTCTGGTTTCTCAATAGTGACAACCATCTGGACTGCTGGCTTATATTGATCATCATCGTTCTCAGCGCCAGAGTCTTCATTGTTCAAATCTTCTTCAGCATCAAAGTTTGTATAGACAGTAGCTTTAATAGTCTGTCCTGCAAACTCTCTTTTGAGAACTATGGATTGGTCACCAGGGTTATCGATTATCTCAAAAGGGAAGTCTTCTGGTAGATCAATTTGCTGCTAAGAAACGATTCAAACCAAATACCATGGTCAGTTAATTTCTCAAAAAATGTCAAGAGTAATGTTTATAGAACAAGTGTTCTTTTGAAGCAAGACAAAACAATCAAAACAATATTTAAGTACTTGTAACAAGGCCTAGTCTAGAACATCATAGTCCTTGATACACATCTTTTACATCATCATAGTAGTAAGTTTAATCACACTGCCATATAGCTTAGACTGGAGTTTACAGAGCTCAGAGAAACATTAATACAACATAGTTTCAAAATTAACCTTTTGTATAAAAAAAGGAGAGTACAATTACAGAGGAACAATTCAGAAGGTGAGTACTTGAATTCAGAAGGTGAGTACTTGAATATCTGAAGAGCTAGCTTCTCTTCTCGAGCTTATAAAGTCAAGTGCATGTACCTCTTAGATGAGATGGAGCATTCGAACAGGTCAGGAACTCAAAACTGGTTTGTGTAATAATAATAAAATTTACTACTGCTACTTGCAACACTGCATCTTTTAGGCTGGTGCCAATGCCTCACCTCACTCTCACCCGCCACGTCAGCTTTTTCCCTCACTCTCACCCCACTCTCACCCCACGGTGCCAATGCACGGGCTATAGTGCCATCTCTCACTTCTCTCTCCTCCACATCACCATTTCTTTTTCACATTAAGTTATTTCACCCGAATTTTTGTAGACATTCAAAATAATGCAAGAAAATTATTCAACTAAAAATGTTACCGATTACATAATAATTAATAAAAATACAAATTATGTTTCTTGTTTTTCTAAATAGCCTATATGACAAGTGTGTACTTGTGTTTGTATTTTGAACTGAAAGAGTAAAAAAAGGAAAGAAAATAAAATAAAAACTGACATTTAAAGAATAAAAGAAGGAAAGAAAAAAAGAAAAAAGAAAAAAACCGACCAGGTCGTCTTCTTCTACCTCTCGCCCGCGTCGCCCTGCCTCTCGCCCCTCCTCTCGCCCGCGTCGCCATCGCGCCGCCCCGCCTCTCGCCCCTCTCCCGCCTCGCTCTCGCCGCCAACGCGGGCGGCAGCCGGGCGGGAGCGGGCGATAGCGCCGGGCGCCCCCGCCGGCGCCCCTCCCTCTCGTCTCGCCCGCCTCCCGCCCCTCTCTCGCCCCATCGCCGCCGTTAACGCCCCCGCTACCGCCCGCAATGGCACCAGCCTTAGTGTTTCATGATTTGCTTGATCTGACATCCACTATTACTGACAGATGGCATGCGAGCGATGTAGCACACTGTCCCTGGCGGCTATTTGAGAAACAGGGATGAGAGTAACCCTGAGTTAAGCTGATTACTGCTGGAGCAACAAGGCATATCAAGTACTACTTTACAACAAAAATGGCTAACAGAATTAAATCGGTACTCAACTACAGGAGCACAACAAAGTTACTGATTTTGCTTTAGAAAGTAACCAGCAAAAAAATACCCTCGATTTTGTTATGGTACTAATAGTTCCTAAACATGGGATATCAAGGTAATTCTTTCGGCAACCATACAAATATGAGTACAGCTAAATCACCAACCAATTAACAGAGTCGAACTATTAATTGAGAAGCAACGAACGGAAATGCCGGAGGGGTGTTAAGGAAGCCTAGAGACCTGCGCGGAGCCCTCCTCCGATTCGACGGCGCATTCGATCTCGGAGTCGATGACCCGCCTGAGGTTCTCGTCCGCGGAGATCTTGGAGGAGGACACGGGGGAGTGAGATGCCAAGAAGCGGCGGGCGGTGATCCCTGAAGGCGAGGAAGCGGCGGCGGCGTGGAGACGATGGAGCGCGATGGGTGGGCGAGAGGTGGCTGAGGAGTGGGCGCAGCGGCGGGCTAGGGTGGAGAGCCGCGGCGACTTGGCGGCGCGGTGGAGGAGCCTGGCGGCGAGAGACGCCGACGACATAGCTCGGGCTTTGCTCTCTCTTTTCTCTGGGGATCCGAGGACGGCTTTTCGAGCAGTCTAGGGTTTTGCCGGGTTTAAAGGCCTTGGAGTGGAATGGAGACTTGGGGAGAAGGAAAGAAAGAATGGAGCTCAATTGGGAGCCCAAACGGCCCAATCCAGTGCACTTGAGAACCGCCCTCCGGCCCATAAAGCTCACTCTTCACTTCAGTGGTCCATTTTCTAGCTACACCTACACATACCATCTTCGTGACCCTGACTTAGTCTCAAAAAAAAAAAAAAAAAAAAACCTACACATACCATCCCGGCACAACACCTCCAAAATATCCATATGTTTGAAAAGAGTTGAGAAATCCAATTTAGCTCACGGGTGCATATAAACCTACGAGTTCAGCTTCAAACCCGACTCATGAACGCTTGTAATATTTATCTTCCACACATAATTAAACGTGATGATTTTGGCATTTTGGTGACGGCGCCCCAATATGGAGGGTGCAGAGTGATATGGGCGCGCAATGTCTACTCAACACGTGACGGTGGGACAACACTAGGAAGTGAGTGCAACTTATATGTGAAGTACAATCAAAATACATTGCAACCAGCAGTGGCGAAGGACGAAAATAATTTGAGGTAGGAAAAAATCTAATAAAATGATGTAAAGAACAAAATAGTCCGGAGACATTAGTGATATATATAATTCAAACACAATCACTTACACAATAAAATTAGAAAGATATTTGATTATAAGTAGAACCTACAACAATAATGTCAGCTCAATGGCAAAGCTTTACCTTTCTACAAAAATCTTTTGTAATTTTATGGATCAAGATTTTTGAATATCTCTTGGTTGGTTCGCAACTCGATCTTGATTATATTTATTGACGAGAAATCATTTTTAATTGTTGTCTTCGACACTGTTAAAAGCAACGCCAACTCAATGAGGTGATAATGTCATTGGAGAAACATGATGTGCCTTTCAAAAATCAAGAAATTTTTTAAGTCTCCAATTCTGTGTGTATGAATAATGAATAGCTCAAGACTATCTTTTAAATAGTATAACGGATATGAATCTATGTAAGAAAAATAATCATATTCCATTATTCACATTGAATCTTGAAAATGAGTCTTGTTAGTCTGTGTTTTTGGTTTGAAGTTATTTTTACGTATTGTTAGCTAAAGCAAGCATAAATATTTCATACGAAATCCGTTTTTCAACTTATGACCACTTAAATTGTTCAAAAAAAAGCATCTCAATGTATTCTCCACAAATCAACATAGAGCAGCTGCCATACCTTGCCCTAAGGGAAGCTTCGCCTCTAGCAACTTGAAGGGCAGTTAAAAAATACCTCGGGGCATAGAAATCAGAACGAAGGGATGGACTTAGGGTAGGGTTGAAAATGAAAGGGAAACTTTCCGTCCGTTTTCGAAGAAAAAGGAAATGGAGAGCAAAAAAGGAAATGGCATTTTGCGGAAAATGAAAGGAAATGGAAGAATCATAAAAGAAAACGGAAATAAAAACGAGGGAGCTGTTTCCGACGGAAACGAAAATGGCAAAGGAAATTCCAGATAAATAAATATGAAAAGTTTCCGCAAATGTAACCTTGAGAGGCCCATGTTCTTGGTAAGCCTACATTTACACATGAAACTAGGCCTGCAGGCCACCTACTAATTATAGACAGCCGCCTACAGTCTCGAAGACTCATCTCTGTTTGGGACGATTCCACAAGACCTAGTCCCTGTTGGAGATATGCCCAAGAGGCAATAATAAAAGTGGTTATTATATATCTTTATGTTTATGATAAATGTTTATATACCATGCTATAATTGTATTAACCGAAACATTGATACATGTGTGATATGTAAACAACAAAGAGTCCCTAGTATGCCTCTTAACTAGCTTGTTGATTAATGGATGATTAGTTTCATAATCATGAACATTGGATGTTATTAATAACAAGGTTATATCATTGTATGAATGATGTAATGGATACACCCATATTAAGCGTAGCATAAGATCTCGTCATTAAGTTATTTGCTATAAGCTTTCGATACATAGTTACCTAGTCCTTATGACCATGAGATCATGTAAATCACTTATACCGGAAAGGTACTTTGATTACACCAAACGCCACTGCGTAAATGGGTGGTTATAAAGGTGGGATTAAGTATCCGGAAAGTATGAGTTGAGGCATATGGATCAACGAGTGGGATTTGTCCATCCCGATGACTGGATAGATATACTCTGGGCCCTCTCGGTGGAATGTCGTCTAATGTCTTGCAAGCATATGAATAAGTTCATAAGAGACCACATACCACGGTACGAGTAAAGAGTACTTGTCGGAGACGAGGTTGAACAAGGTATAGAGTGATACCGAAGATCAAACCTCGGACAAGTAAAATATCGCGAGACAAAGGGAATTGGTATTGTATGTGAATGGTTCATTCGATCACTAAAGTCATAGTTGAATATGTGGGAGCCATTATGGATCTCCAGATCCCGCTATTGGTTATTGGTCGGAGTGAGTACTCAACCATGTCCGCATAGTTCACGAACCGTAGGGTGACACACTTAAAGTTGGATGTTGAAATGGTAGTATTTGAATAAGGAATGGAGTTCGAATATTTGTTCGGAGTCCCGGATGAGATCCCGGACATCACGAGGAGTTCCGGAATGGTCCGGAGAATAAGATTCATATATAGGATGTCATTTTATGTGAATTAAAGTGTCGCGGAAGGTTCTATGGAAGGTTCTAGAAGGTTCTAGAAAAGTCCGGAAGAAACCACCAAGGAAGGTGGAGTCCACATGGGACTCCACCTCCATGGCCGGCCAACCCTAGTGGGGAGGAGTCCCAAGTGGACTCCTCCTTAGGGGGCCGGCCACCCCCCATATGGGAGGTGGAACTCCCACCTTTGGTGGGAGTCCTAGCTTGGCTAGGTTTCCCCTCCTTTTGGAAGGTTTTGGTTCGGGTCTTATTCGAAGATTTGGAGACCAACTCTTGGGGATCCACCTATATAATGAGGGGCCAAGGGAGGGGGCCGGCCACCCCAGGACCACAACCTGGCCGCCCCCCTTGAGTGGCCGGCCACCCCCTCCCAAACCCTAGCCGCCCCCTCTCCTCCATAGCTCCCGCGTGCTTTAGCGAAGCTCCGTCGGAGTTCTCCACCGCCACCGACACCACGCCGTCGTGCTGTCGGAGTCAAGAGGAGCTACTACTTCCGCTGCCCGCTGGAACGGGAGGTGGACGTCGTCTTCATCAACAACCGAACGTGTGACCGAGTACGGAGGTGCTGCCCGTTCGTGGCGCCGGAACCGATCGTGATCAAGATCTTCTACGCGCTTTTGCAAGCGGCAAGTGAACGTCTACCGCAGCAACAATAGCCTCATCTTGTAGGCTTTGGAATCTCTTCAAGGGTGAGACTCGATACCCCCTCGTTGCTACCGTCTTCTAGATTGCATCTTGGCTTGAATTGCGTGTTCGCGGTAGGAAAATTTTTGTTTTCTATGCAACGTTATCCTACAGTGGTATCAGAGCCGTGTCTATGCATAGATGGTTGTACGAGTAGAACACAATGGTTTTGTGGGCGTTGATGCTCTTGTTATCTTTAGTTGAGTACTTTGCATCTTTATGGCATAGTGGGATGAAGCGGCTCGGACTAACTTTACATGACCGCGTTCATGAGACTTGTTCCTCGTTCGACATGCAACTTGTATTGCATAAGAGGCTTTGCGGGTGTCTGTCTCTCCTACTATAGTAAAGATTCAATTTACTCTTCTATTGACAACATTAGTATCAACGTTGTGGTTCATGTTCGTAGGTAGATTAGATCTATATCGAAAACCCTAAACCACGTAAAATATGCAAACTAAATTAGAGAGCGTCTAACTTGTTTTTGCAGGGTTTGGTGATGTGATATGGCCATAATGTGATGATGAATATGTATGAGATGATCATTATTGTATTGTGGCAACCGGCAGGAGCCTTATGGTTGTCTTTAAATTTCATGTTGAGTAGTATTTCAAAGTAGTTGTAATAGTTGCTACATGGAGGACAATCATGAAGACGGCGCCATTGACCTTGACGCTACGCCGACGATGATGGAGATCATGCCCGAAGATGATGGAGATCATGTCCGTGCTTTGGAGATGAAGATCAAAGGCGCAAAGACAAAAGGGCTATATCATATCACATATGAACTGCATGTGATGTTAATCCTTTTATGCATCTTATTTTGCTTAGATCGCAACGGTAGCATTATAAGATGATCCCTCACTAAAATCTCAAGATAATAAAGTGTTCATCCTTAGTAGCACCGTTATCAAGTCTTGTCGTTTCGAAGCATCTCGTGATGATCGGGTGTGATAGATTCAATAAGTACATACAACGGGTGCAAGACAGCTTTGCACATGCGGATACTAAGGTGGCCTTGACGAGCCTAGCATGTACAGACATGGTCTCGGAACACATGATACCGAAAGGTAGAGCATAAATCATATGATTGATATGATGAACACTTTGAGTGTTCGCCATTGAAATCACACCTTTTCTCGTGATGATCGGGTTTAGGTGCGGTAGATTTGGTTCGTGTGATCACTAAGACAATGCGAGGGATATTGTTTTGAGTGGGAGTTCACCTAGATTTTTAATTATGTTGAATTAAAATTTGAACTCATTTTGTCATAAACTTAGTCTAAACTATTGCAAATATATGTTGTAGAGATGGCGTCCCCAATCAATTTTAACCAGTTCCTAGAGAAAGAAAAGCTTAAGAGCAACGGTAGCAACTTCACCGACTCGGTTCCGTCATGTGAGGATCTTCCTCTCTCGGCGGAAATCTGCAATATGTGCTTGATGCACCGCTAGGTGACCCTCCTGCGAAACCGAAACCGATGAAGTAAAAGCTGTTTACGAGACTCGGAAGACTCGGTAATCTCAAGTTCGGTGTGCCATCCTGTGCGGTCCGGAATCCGATCTTCAAAAACGTTTTGAGCACCACGATCCTCATGAGTTGATGAATGAGCTGAAAGCTATTTTTGAGACTCATGCGGCCGTGGAATGCTATGAAGCATCGAAACATTTCTTCAGATGTATGATGGAAGAAGGCAACTCCATTAGTGAGCACATGCTCGCCATGACCGGGCATGCGAAGAAACTCGTTGACTTGGGAATAGTGATTCCTAACAGACTGGGGATTAATCGTGTCCTTCAATCACTTCCACCAAGTTACAAGAACTTTGTGATGAACTACAATATGCAGAACATGAACAAGGAGTTACCTGAACTCTTTGGCATGCTAAAAGCTGCTGAGATTGAGATCAAGAAAGAGCACCAAGTGTTGATGGTCAACAAGACCACCAGCTTCAAGAAACAGGGCAAGTCTAAGGGAAAATTCAAGAAGGGTGGCAAGAAAGCTGCCACGCCTCCTATGAAACCTAAGAACGGCCCTAAGCCTGATGCTGAGTGTTATTACTGCAAGGAGAAGGGACACTGGAAGCGTAATTGCTCCAAGTATTTGGCGGATCTGAAGAGCGGCCTTGTCAAGAAGAAGAAAGAAGGTATATCTGATATACATGTTATAGATGTTTATCTCACTGGTTCTCGTTCTAGTACCTAGGTATTTGATACTGGTTCGGTTGCTCATATTTGTAACTCGAAACAGGAACTAAAGAATAAACGACAACTACTGAAGGATGAAGTGACGATTGATACGTCTCCGACGTATCGATAATTTCTTATGTTCCATGCCACATTATTGATGTTATCTACATGTTTTATGCACACTTTATGTCATATTCGTGCATTTTCTGGAACTAACCTATTAACAAGATGCCGAAGTGCCGCTTGTCGTTTTCGCTGTTTTTGGTTTCAGTAAATCCTAGTAAGGAAATATTCTCGGAATTGGACGAAATCAAAGCCCAGTGGGCCTATTTTTCCACGAAGCTTCCGAAGTTCGAAGACGAGACGAAGAGGGGCCACGGGGTGGCCAAACCCTAGGGCGGCGCGGCCCCACCCCCGGCCGCGCCGGCCTATGGTGTGGGCCCCCGTGCCGCCTCTTGACTTGCCCTTCCGCCTACTTAAAGCCTCCGTGACGAAACCCCCAGCACCGAGAGCCACGATACGGAAAACCTTCCGGAGACGCCGTCGCCGCCGATCCCATCTCGGGGGATCCAGGAGATCGCCTCCGGCACCCTGCCGGAGAGGGGAATCATCCCCCGGAGGACTCTATGCCGCCATGGTCGCCTCCGGTGTGATGTGTGAGTAGTCTACCCCTGGACTATGGGTCCATAGCAGTAGCTAGATGGTTGTCTTCTCCCCATTGTGCTATCATTGTCGGATCTTGTGAGCTGCCTATCATGATCAAGATCATCTATCCGTAATTCTATATGTTGCGTTTGTTGGGATCCGATGAATAGAGAATACTTGTTATGTTGATTATCAAAGTTATGCTTATGTGTTGTTTATGATCTTGCATGCTCTCCGTTACTAGTAGATGCTCTGGCCAAGTAGATGCTTGTAACTCCAAGAGGGAGTACTTATGCTCGATAGTGGGTTCATGCCCGCATTGACACCTGGACAGAGTGATGTAAAGTTCTAAGGTTGTGTTGTGCTGTTGCCACTAGGGATAAAACATTGATGCTATGTCTAAGGATGTAGTTGTTGATTACATTACGCACCATACTTAATGCAATTGTCTCGTTGCTTGCAACTTAATACTGGAGGGGTTCGGATGATAACTCCGAAGGTGGACTTTTTAGGCATAGATGCAGCTTGGATGGCGGTCTATGTACTTTGTCGTAATGCCCAATTAAATCTCACTATACTCATCATGATATGTATGTGCATTGTCATGCTCTCTTTATTTGTCAATTGCCCAACTGTAATTTGTTCACCCAACATGCCGTTCGTCTTATGGGAGAGACACCTCTAGTGAACTCGTGGACCCCGGTCCAATTCTCTTTACTCGAAATACAAATCTACTCGCAATACTTGTTTTATCGTTTTCTCTCGCAAACAATCATCTTCCACACAATACGGTTAATCCTTTGTTACAGCAAGCCGGTGAGATTGACAACCTCACTGTTTCGTTGGGGCAAAGTACTTTGGTTGTGTTGTGCAGGTTCCACGTTGGCGCAGAATCCTCGGTGTTGCGCCGCACTACATCTCGCCGCCATCAACCTTCAACGTGCTTCTTGACTCCTACTCGGTCCGATTAAACCTTGGTTTCTTATCGAGGGAAACTTGCCGCTGTGCGCATCACACCTTCCTCTTGGGGTTCCCAACGGACGCGTGTCGAACGAAAGACAATACGTCAACCACGCGCATCAAGCAAATTTCTCGGCGCCGTTGCCGGGAGATCAAGACACGCCGCAAGGGGAGTCTCCACTTCTCAATCTCTTTACTTTGTTTTTGTCTTGCTTAGTTTTATTTACTACTTTGTTTGCTGCACTAAATTAAAATACAAAAAAATTAGTTGCTAGTTTTACTTTATCTGCTATCTTGTTTGCTATATTGAAAACACAAAAAAAAAATTAGTTTACTTGCATTTACTTTACTTATTTCATCATGTTTCCTTTTAATTTTACCACAAAGAACATACCGGTAGGACGTGGGTCTATAGTTGGGAGAAATAATATAGAAGAATTCTTCAACCATGTTAGTACCATTGAAAATTTTGAAGATAGACACTTGGTAGACCTTGCGCCTACTTATGAAATTGCTGCTGCGCATTTAGTTCGCTTGTTGGAAACTAAATTTGTTAATCTTAATCCTATAATCCAACACATGTTTTTCACACTTGGTGATATGGAAGAAGGGGAAAAGAAAAATTTTGTATTAGAAACCCTTCTTAGAGAATTTGGTGGTCTAGCAAGGGAAGCTAGAAAGGTGTTTGCTAAATTTAATATGTTTGGTTCTCCTACTAATTTTGTTAGTCTCCTTGAAAAGATGGATATGGATAGAATAAGATACACTAATAATATTGATGATGGTGGGGAGATCAAAGCACCAATACCATGTAAGCTCCTAGCTATGAATGATGCGCTAGAAAATAACTATGCTTGGCTTGTTCCCGAAAATTTGTTTGATGAGAGTAGCACGCCTAAAACTAATGAAAAGGGAGATGCTAAAACTTATGTATCTAATATACTATGCCTGGTTGAGAAAACTCCGCACCCCGCTGTAGAAGTACCACCCTTCGATAATACTTGATACACACTTTCGCGCCTAGCCGAAAGGCGTTAAAGAAAAGCGCTTATGGGAGACAACCCATGTTTTTACCTACAGTACTTTGTTTTTATTTTGTGTCTTGGAAGTTGTTTACTACTGTAGCAACCTCTCCTTATCTTAGTTTTGTGTTTTGTTGTGCCAAGTTAAGCCGTTGATAGAAAAGTAAGTACTAGATTTGGATTACTGCGCAGTTCCAGATTTTTTTGCTGTAACGAATCTGGGTCTATCTCCATGTAGGTAGCTCAGAAAATTACGCCAATTTACGAGCATGATCCTCAGATATGTACGCAACTTTCATTCAATTTGAGCATTTTCGTTTGAGCAAGTCTGGTGCCATTTTAAAATTCGTCAATACGAAATGTTCTGTTTTGACAGATTCTGCCTTTTATTTCGCATTGCCTCTTTCACTATGTTGGATGAATTTCTTTGATCCACTAATGTCCAGTAGCATTATGCAATGTCCAGAAGTGTTAAGAATGATTGTGTCACCTCTGAATATGTCAATTTATATTGTGCACTAACCCTCTAATGAGTTGTTTCGAGTTTGGTGTGGAGGAAGTTTTCAAGGATCAAGAGAGGAGTATGATGCAACATGATCAAGGAGAGTGAAAGCTCTAAGCTTGGGGATGCACCCGGTGGTTCACCCCTGCATATATCAAGAAGACTCAAGCGTCTAAGCTTGGGGATGCCCAAGGCATCCCCTTCTTCATCGACAACATTATCGAGGTTCCTCCCCCGAAACTATATTTTTATTCCATCACATCTTATGTGCTTTTTCTTGGAGCGTCGGTTTGTTTTTGTTTTTGTTTTGTTTGAATAAAATGGATCCTAGCATTCACTTTATGGGAGAGATACACGCTCCGCTGTAGCATATGGACAAGTATGTCCTTGGTTTCTACTCATAGTATTCATGGCGAAGTTTCTCCTTCGTTAAATTGTTATATGGTTGGAATTGGAAAATGATACATGTAGTAATTTCTATAAATGTCTTGGGTAATGTGATACTTGGCAATTGTTGTGCTCATGTTTAAGCTCTTGCATCATATGCTTTGCACCCATTAATGAAGAAATACATAGAGCATGCTAAAATTTGGTTTGCATATTTGGTTTCTCTAAGGTCTAGATAATTTCTAGTATTGAGTTTGAACAACAAGGAAGACGGTGTAGAGTCTTATAATGTTTTCAATATGTCTTTTATGTGAGTTTTGCTGCACCGGTTCATCCTTGTGTTTGTTTCAAATAAGCCTTGCTAGCCTAAACCTTGTATCGAGAGGGAATACTTCTCATGCATCCAAAATACTTGAGCCAACCACTATGCCATTCGTGTCCACCATACCTACCTATACTACATGGTATTTTTCCGCCATTCCAAAGTAAATTGCTTGAGTGCTACCTTTAAAATTCCATCATTCACCTTTGCAATATATAGCTCATGGGACAAATAGCTTAAAAACTATTGTGGTATTGAATATGTAATTATGCACTTTATCTCTTATTAAGTTGCTTGTTGTGCGATAACCATGTTTATCGGGGAACGCCATCAACTCATTGTTGAATTTCATGTGAGTTGCTATGCATGTTCGTCTTGTCCGAAGTAAGGGCGATCTACACCGAGTTGAAAGGTTTGAGCATGCATATTGTGAGAGAAGAACATTGGGCCGCTAACTAAAGCCATGATTCATGGTGGAAGTTTCAGTTTTGGACAAATATCCTCAAGTCTCTAATGAGAAAAGAATTAATTGTTGTCAAATGCTTAAAGCATTAAAAGAGGAGTCCATTATCTCGTTGTCTATGTTGTCCCGGCATGGATGTCTAAGTTGAGAATAATCAAAAGCGAGAAATCCAAATGCGAGCTTTCTCCTTAGACCTTTGTACAGAGCGGCATAGAGGTACCCCTTTGTGAAACTTGGTTAAAGCATATGTATTGCGGTGATAATCCAGGTAGTCCAAGCTAATTAGGACAAGGTGCGGGCACTATTGGTACACTATGCATGAGGCTTGCAACTTATAAGATATAATTTACATGATGCATATGCTTTATTACTACCGTTGACAAAATTGTTTCAAGTTTTCAAAATCAAAGCTCTAGCACAAATATAGCAATCGATGCTTTTCCTCTATGAGGACCTTTCTTTTACTTTCAATGTTGAGTCAGTTTCACCTATTTCTCTCCACCTCAAGAAGCAAACACTTGTGTGAACTGTGCATTGATTCCTACATACTTGCTTATTGCACTTATTATATTACTCTATGTTGACAATATCCATGAGATATACATGTTACAAGTTGAAAGCAACCGCTGAAACTTAATCTTCTTTTGTGTTGCTTCAATACCTTTACTTTGAATTATTGCTTTATGAGTTAACTCTTATGCAAGACTTATTGATGCTTGTCTTGAAGTGCTATTCATGAAAAGTCTTTGCTTTATGATTCACTTGTTTACTCATGTCATACATATTGTTTTGATCGCTGCATTCACTACATATGCCTTACAAATAGTATGATCAAGATTATGATGGCATGTCACTCCAGTAAATTATCTCGTGTTATCGTTTTACCTCGCTCGGGACGAGCGAACTAAGCTTGGGGATGCTGATACGTCTCCGACGTATCGATAATTTCTTATGTTCCATGCCACATTATTGATGTTATCTACATGTTTTATGCACACTTTATGTCATATTCGTGCATTTTCTGGAACTAACCTATTAACAAGATGCCGAAGTGCCGCTTGTCGTTTTCTCGCTGTTTTTGGTTTCGAAATCCTAGTAAGGAAATATTCTCGGAATTGGACGAAATCAAAGCCCAGGGGCCTATTTTTCCACGAAGCTTCCGAAGTCCGAAGACGAGACGAAGAGGGGCCACGGGGTGGCCAAACCCTAGGGCGGCGCGGCCCCACCCCCGGCCGCGCCGGCCTATGGTGTGGCCCCCCGTGCCGCCTCTTGACTTGCCCTTCCGCCTACTTAAAGCCTTCGTGACGAAACCCCCGCACCGAGAGCCACGATACGGAAAACCTTCCGCAGACGCCGTCGCCGCCGATCCCATCTCGGGGATCCAGGAGATCGCCTCCGCACCCCTGCCGGAGAGGGGAATCATCCCCCGGAGGACTCTACGCCGCCATGGTCGCCTCCGGTGTGATGTGTGAGTAGTCTACCCCTGGACTATGGGTCCATAGCAGTAGCTAGATGGTTGTCTTCTCCCCATTGTGCTATCATTGTCGGATCTTGTGAGCTGCCTATCATGATCAAGATCATCTATCTATAATTCTATATGTTGCGTTTGTTGGGATCCGATGAATAGAGAATACTTGTTATGTTGATTATCAAAGTTATGCTTATGTGTTGTTTATGATCTTGCATGCTCTCCGTTACTAGTAGATGCTCTGGCCAAGTAGATGCTTGTAACTCCAAGAGGGAGTACTTATGCTCGATAGTGGGTTCATGCCCGCATTGACACTGGGACAGTGGATGAAAGTTCTAAGGTTGTGTTGTGCTCGTTGCCACTAGGGATAAAACATTGATGCTATGTCTAAGGATGTAGTTGTTGATTACATTACGCACCATACTTAATGCAATTGTCTCGTTGCTTGCAACTTAATACCGGAGGGGTTCGGATGATAACTCGAAGGTGGACTTTTTAGGCATAGATGCTTGGATGGCGGTCTATGTACTTTGTCGTAATACCCAATTAAATCTCACTATACTCATCATGATATGTATGTGCATTGTCATGCTCTCTTTATTTGTCAATTGCCCAACTGTAATTTGTTCACCCAACATGCTGTTCGTCTTATGGGAGAGACACCTCTAGTGAACTGTGGACCCCGGTCCAATTCTCTTTACTCGAAATACAAATCTATCGCAATACTTGTTTTACTCGTTTTCTCTCGCAAACAATCATCTTCCACACAATACGGTTAATCCTTTGTTACAGCAAGCCGGTGAGATTGACAACCTCACTGTTTCGTTGGGGCAAAGTACTTTGGTTGTGTTGTGCAGGTTCCACGTTGGCGCAGGAATCCCTGGTGTTGCGCCGCACTACATCTCGCCGCCATCAACCTTCAACGTGCTTCTTGACTCCTACTGGTCCGATTAAACCTTGGTTTCTTACTGAGGAAAACTTGCCGCTGTGCGCATCACACCTTCCTCTTGGGGTTCCCAACGGACGCGTGTCGAACGAAAAGACAATACGTCAACCACGCGCATCAACGATGCGCGTTGGAAACGGATCCAAGGTCAATGTGATCGCAGTCGGCACACTTCCTCTACATCTACCTTCGGGATTAGTTTTAAGCCTAAATAATTGTTATTATGTACCTGCGTTAAGCATGAACATTATATCTGGATCTTGTTTAATGCAAGACGGTTATTCATTCAAGTCCGAGAATAATGGTTGTTCTATTTTTATGAATAATATCTTTTATGGTCGAGCACCACAAAAGAATGGCTTATTTTCGTTAGATCTCGATAGTAGTGATACGCATATACATAACATTGATGCTAAGCGAATTAAATTGAATGATAATTCTACTTATATGTGGCACTCGTCGTCTTGGTCATATTGGAGTGAAACGCATGAAGAAACTCCATACCGATGGATTACTTGAATCACTTGACTTTGAGTCACTTGATAGATGCGAAGCATGTCTAATGGGAAAAATGACTAAGACTCCATTTTCTGGTATGATGGAGCGAGCTACTGACTTATTGGAAATTATACATACCGATGTGTGCGGACCAATGAGTGTAGCATCGCGCGGTGGTTATCGTTATATTCTAACCTTCACGGATGATCCGAGTAGATATGGGTATATCTATTTCATGAAACATAAATCCGAAACTTTCGAGAAGTTTAAGGAATTCCAAAGTGAAGTAGAAAATCAACGTAACAAGAAGATCAAATTTCTACGATCCGATCGTGGAGGTGAATATCCGAGTTATGAGTTTGGCATGCATTTAAAGAAATGCGGAATACTTTCACAATTGACACCGCCGGGAACACCACAACGTAACGGTGTGTCCGAACGTCGTAATCGAACTCTCTTAGATATGGTTCGTTCTATGATGTCTCTTACCGATTTGCCGTTATCATTTTGGAGTTATGCATTAGAGACAGCCGCATTCACTTTAAATAGAGCACCATCAAAATCCGTGGAAACGACACCGTATGAATTATGGTTTAATAAGAAACCTAAGCCGTCGTTCCTTAAAGTTTGGGGTTGCGAAGCCTATGTAAAAAAGTTACAACCGGACAAGCTAGAACCCAAAGCGGAAAAATGCGTCTTCATAGGATACCCTAAGGAAACTATAGGGTACACTTTCTATCACAGATCCGAAGGCAAAATCTTTGTTGCTAAGAACGGAACCTTTCTTGAGAAAGAATTTCTCACTAAAGAAGTGACTCGGAAGAAAAGTAGAACTCGATGAGATTAATGAATCTATACTCGTTGATCGAGTAGCGCAAGTACCGGAAGTTGTACTCGTACCGCCTACACCGGCAACGAGAGGAAGTTAATGATAATGATCATGAAACTTCGAACGAGGAAACTACTGAACCTCGCAGATTGACAAGGGAACGTGCCACTCCTGATTGGTATGATCCTTGTCTAAATGTCATGATTGTGGATAACAATGATGAGGACCCCGCGACGTATGAAGAAGCGATGATGAGCCCAGTATTCCAACAAATGGCAAGTAGCCATGAAATCCGAAATGGGATCCATGTATGATAACAAAGTATGGACTTTGGTAGACTTACCCGATAGCCGAAAGGCTGTCGAGAATAAATGGATCTTCAAGAGAAAAACAGTATGCCGATGGTAATATTACTCGTCTATAAAGCTCGACTTGTCGCAAAGGGTTTCCGACAAATTCAAGGAGTTGACTACGATGAGACTTTCTCACCCGTAGCAAAGCTAAAATCTGTGAGGATTTTGTTAGCAATAGCTGCATTTTTCGATTATGAGATTTGGCGTATGGATGTCAAAACGGCATTCCTTAATGGAGACATTGAGGAAGAGTTGTATATGGTACAACCCAAAGGTTTTGTCGATCCTAAAAATGCCGACAAAGTATGCAAACTTCAGCGTTCAATCTATGGACCGAAGCAAGCATCAAGAAGTTGGAACCGACGCTTTGATAAGGTGATCAAAGACTTCGGGTTTATACAAGTGTCATGGAGAGGCCCGTATTTACAAGAAAGTGAGTGGGAGCTCAGTAGCATTCCCGATATTATATGTAGATGACATATTATTGATTGGGAATGATATAGAACTATTAAGCAAGTGTAAAAGGTTATTTGAATAACAGTTTTTCAATGAAAGACCTTGGTGAAGCATCGTATATATTAGGCATCAAGATTTATAGAGATAGATCAAGACGCCTAATAGGGCTATCACAGAGTACATACTCGGACAAGATTCTAAAGAAGTTTAGAATGGACGAAAGTAAGAAAGAGTTTTTACCTATGTTACTGTGCAAGGTCTTGAGTAAGACTCAAGGACCGGCTACGGCAGAAGAAAGAGAAAGGATGAATCAGATCCCCTATGCTTCGGCAAGTAGGCTCTATTATGTATGCCATGCTATGTACAAGACCGGATATAGCACATGCCGTTAGTTTAACTAGCGTATATCAAAGTGATCCAGGAATGGAACACCGGACAGCGGTCAAGAATATCCCGAAGTACTTGAAAAGAACTAAGGATATGTTTCTTTGTTATGGAGGTGACCAAGAGCTCGTTGTAACAAGTTACACCGATGCAAGTTGGAACACCGATCCCGATGACTCTAAGTCACAGTCCGGGTACGTGTTTATATTGAATGGTGCCGCAATAAGTCTGGGCAAGCTCGAAGCAAGGCACGGTGGCGAAGTCTTCAACAGAATCGGAGTACATAGCGGCTTCGGAGGCTTCATCGAAGCGGTATGGATGAAGAGGTTCATTGTAGAGCTCGGTGTGGTTCCTAGTGCATTGGACCCACTAGTCATATACCGTGACAACATGGGTGCCATCGCCAATGCACAAGAACCAAGGTCACACAAGAGGCCGAAGCATATCAAGCCGCGTTACCACTCGATTCGCGAGTACATCGAAGATGGAGAAGTAAAGATTTGCAAAGTACACACCGATCCGAATGTAGCAGATCCGTTGACTAAAGCTCTCCCTAGGGCAAAGCATGACCAACACCCGTAATGCCATGGGTGTTAGGTTCCTTACAATGTAATCTAGATTATTGACTCTAGTGCAAGTGGGAGACTGTTGGAGATATGCCCAAGAGGCAATAATAAAAGTGGTTATTATATATCTTTATGTTTATGATAAATGTTTATATACCATGCTATAATTGTATTAACCGAAACATTGATACATGTGTGATATGTAAACAACAAAGAGTCCCTAGTATGCCTCTTAACTAGCTTGTTGATTAATGGATGATTAGTTTCATAATCATGAACATTGGATGTTATTAATAACAAGGTTATATCATTGTATGAATGATGTAATGGATACACCCATATTAAGCGTAGCATAAGATCTCGTCATTAAGTTATTTGCTATAAGCTTTCGATACATAGTTACCTAGTCCTTATGACCATGAGATCATGTAAATCACTTATACCTGGAAAGGTACTTTGATTACACCAAACGCCACCGCGTAAATGGGTGGTTATAAAGGTGGGATTAAGTATCCGGAAAGTATGAGTTGAGGCATATGGATCAACAAATGGGATTTGTCCATCCCGATGACGGATAGATATACTCGGGCCCTCTCGGTGGAATGTCGTCTAATGTCTTGCAAGCATATGAATAAGTTCATAAGAGACCACATACCACGGTACGAGTAAAGAGTACTTGTCAGAGACGAGGTTGAACAAGGTATAGAGTGATACCGAAGATCAAACCTCGGACAAGTAAAATATCGCGAGACAAAGGGAATTGGTATTGTATGTGAATGGTTCATTCGATCACTAAAGTCATCGTTGAATATGTGGGAGCCATTATGGATCTCCCGTATCCCGCTATTGTTTATTGGTCGGAGTGAGTACTCAACCATGTCCGCATAGTTCACGAACCGTAGGGTGACACACTTAAAGTTGGATGTTGAAATGGTAGTATTTGAATAAGGAATGGAGTTCGAATATTTGTTCGGAGTCCTGGATGAGATCCCGGACATCACGAGAAGTTCCGGAATGGTCCGGAGAATAAGATTCATATATAGGATGTCATTTTATGTGAATTAAAATGTCGCGGAAGGTTCTATGGAAGGTTCTAGAAGGTTCTAGAAAAGTCCGGAAGAAAACACCAAGGAAGGTGGAGTCCACATGGGACTCTACCTCCATGGCCGGCCAACCCTAGTGGGGAGGAGTCCCAAGTGGACTCCTCCTTAGGGGGCCGGCCACCCCCCATATGGGAGGTGGAACTCCCACCTTTGGTGGGAGTCCTAGCTTGGCTAGGTTTCCCCTCCTTTTGGAAGGTTTTGGTTCGGGTCTTATTCGAAGATTTGGAGACCAACTCTTGGGGATCCACCTATATAATGAGGGGCCAAGGGAGGGGCCGGCCACCCCAGGACCACAACCCGGCCGCCCCCTTGAGTGGCCGGCCACCCCCTCCCAAACCCTAGCCGCCCCCTCTCCTCCATAGCTCCCGCGTGCTTTAGCGAAGCTCCGCCGGAGTTCTCCACCGCCACCGACACCACGCCGTCGTGCCTGTCGGATTCAAGAGGAGCTACTACTTCCGCTGCCCGCCGGAACGGGAGGTGGACGTCGTCTTCATCAACAACCGAACGTGTGACCGAGTACGGAGGTGCTGCCCGTTCGTGGCGCCGGAACCGATCGTGATCAAGATCTTCTACGCGATTTTGCAAGCGGCAAGTGAACGTCTACCGCAGCAACAAGAGCCTCATCTTGTAGGCTTTGGAATCTCTTCAAGGGTGAGACTCGATACCCCTCGTTGCTACCGTCTTCTAGATTGCATCTTGGCTTGGATTGCGTGTTCGCAGTAGGAAATTTTTTGTTTTCTATGCAACGTTATCCTACAGTCCCAACTCCCAAGCGATCGCGGCTTCTTCCTACAAGACGAGCGATCAGGCGGCCAAGCGACTGCCCATGAACAGTTTTAGTGTCGACGCAAAAATATTTATGTGAACTTGTGCTTGTCTAAGTGTTAAACTATGTCTGTTACTCCCTCCGTCACTAAAAGGATGTCTTAACTTTGTCAAATTTTGGATGTATCTAGATACTAAATTGGGTCTAGATACATCCAAATTTGGACAAAGTTGAGACACCATTTTAGTGACGGAGGTAGTACTTTATGTTGAATTGCCGCTTGTTGAAGTTGAGTGATATTCCTTGTCTTATTGTCTACTTCGTTACACGTGCCTTTTCGGTATACAGACCAAGGTAAGATGCTGCAATTTTATTGTGACAAATACAGTATTCATTTTCGTAACGTATCCGTCCCGTATCCGCTCCATATTCATCTCCGGTGATTTTCGTTTCCATATTCGTTTCCGGGGTTTCCGATTTCGTTTTCGATTCCGTTAAGATAGGCGGAAACAAAAATGATAAGACATATTTCCATCCGTTTCCGTTCCGTTTTCAACCCTAACTCA
>NC_061508.1:80491811-80556211 GCF_022539505.1 Lolium rigidum
GGGGCCGGCTTTAGGATTTGGGAAGCCCCAGGGCGAACTCTTTAAATGGGCCCAATTTAGACTGCGTGCATGCTAGATGGGTCTAATTTTTTTTCTTCTACTTTTTCCTATATACACTGTGCCAGAAAAAATGGGCCCTACTTTTGGGTGGGCCCCGGGCCGTTGCACTTGTTACCCGGGGCCAGAGCCGGAACCGAAATTATATTTTCGTGGTTACTAGTGATTTCCTAGCTGCAAGTAATAGCCTAATCCGCTGTGTTGAATCGGCAGCAATGGCTGGTGCGGACTTCGAAGGATCGAATTAAGTTGGCTGGCCAACTTGGATGCTCAAACCTGACGATCAACTTTTAAAAAGAAACGAAGATAAAAACTTCGCAGAGTTTTTTAAAGAAACCATACCGAAACCAACATAAATAGATCCAAGCCTACCCAACAAAACCACAACAGATTCACGCCGCTAACCACACAAACACGACCAACAGTGACCCGCTCCAACAAACTAGCCGAACTCCTACCACTGCAGAAGAGAAGAAGCCACCCGCATCCACGAGTTCGTACGCAAGAAGCGGTGCCCGACACGCTGACGACCAATGTCAAGAGTCACCTCAGCGCACACACGACTCAAGGTCAAACATCCTCAAAGTTGTCAAAACTCTCGAAGTCACCGCTTCGACTCTGCTGCCCTAGCACGCCCTGCGCAGACAACCAAGACCACCACCTTCCGGGGCCTCCGTCCGACATACCGCCGGTCGCTCTCGAGCTGCAACGCGACACAAGCCGCCAACCCGTAGCCCAAGCTACAATGGGCCACAGGAAACGGACCACGCCCATCTTGACCAACTCATCTGGGACCGCCACCCCGACATAAAGTCCAACCGCCCTTTCTAGGACACGTCAACCGGACGGTTCGCACCCCCGCGTCGCCTCCTCCTGGCGACCGGGGGGGACGAAACCCTAGCCCGCCGCCGCCGCCTCCCCCAGCCACACCTCTCCTCCTCGTCGTCCCCGGAGACGCCGCCGGTCAAAGGCCGCGACGCCGGTGAAGGGGGCGGCGGGGATTTAAGCTCTCGGCTCCTGGCGCGGCGATCGGAGGAGGAACGTCGTGCGAGGCTTGCTGGTGCCGGCGCGGCCGGGCGGGAGACGACCCTGCTCCGATCTGCTCCTCCGGAGCGGCCGGGGCCAGGGCGTGGTCGACCGACGTCCGCTCTGGTGGGGGCTTGGGCACCTGAGGCGGCGGCCTCTGCGAGGTGAGGGCGGCGCGGGCCCAGGCGGCGGGGGGCGCTGGCTGGTGCTGGAGACCGCCTCCATGGTCGCGTGGGTGGCGTGGAGGTGGCGGAGGGAGCTCACGGCGCGGTGGTCGCCCCGTCGACCCTGCGTCAGATCTGAAGTCAGCGGTCGGCGGCTGCGCAGTTCCCACCCCAAGGCCATGGAGCCTGGCGTCCTCGCCGGATCCGCGGGCTTTGTTGGGGTGGCAGGGTCGGGGGCTCTGACCGGGAGAGATCCTTGGCCGGCGGGGCGGCCACAGCGTCGGCGACGTCTCGGACGCTGTCATCCTTCTTGGAGGCGATGCTGAGGTACATCCTCCTTCCCCCACCCTCCCCTTGTGCCCGGGTGAAAACCTTAGATCTACGGATTGGGCGGCGACGGCGCTCCGGCGTCGTTCTTCTCCTTGGAGACGTCGCCTTGGGACGGCGGGAGGTGGGCGTTCTGCGTGTGTTGTTTGGTCTCGCCGGTGGCGGCGTTTGCCGTGTCTTCTTCGGCGAGCTCTGTCTGGAAGCTGAAGTCTTTTGGGGTGCCGGTGAGGTGGCCGGTGGCGATGCTCGTTGTTCTTTGCGTGCGGTGATCTTGTCTGGCGATGGTCCTTGGCACCCTGCCCAGGTGCTCATGCGTGCTCTAGGGTGAGCTGCTCCGCCTGCTGATGGTTCGACACCCTACGATCCAGGGCGAGAAGGTTGGGGCCTTCTTCGGAGGTGGAGGCGGATGGCAGGCTGGCTGCGTTGCGCCAAGACTTGATGTTAGCAGGGCTCTCCGGTGGTGAGCTGCACGGCATTGCTTCTCCTAAGCTTTGCCTCCCCCTTTAGATGATGACATCAAGATCAAGTTGCGTTCTTTGTTATCTTTAGTGTGTTTGGTCCTTGATGTTTGTAAGCTGTTTTCAGCACTTTGTAACTCTGCCGTTGTGGCTTTATTAATTTAAAGCTGGGCCTTTGGCCTTATGTTTAAAAGGACACGTCAACCGAGCGGATATAACCGCCACACTAGCAGCACAACATTGCCACCAAAGTCATGACGAGTCTTAGCCCTACCTCACAAGACCACCACCCGCTATGCTCCCCGAGGCCGCCGCCTCGGAGCGCAAACACAACCTCTCGGGGCCGCTGCCCCGACATCCACCACATCGACAATAGAGAAATACGAGCAAGCCTCCACATGCAGGCCCTCCAAGGCAATGCCTCCAAGGAGGTAGTGACGTATCCGATGCCACCCTCTTTGGTAACCCAAAGCTAGAGATTTCTCCCAGAGAGCCACAAACCCACGAGGGTGAGAAGCGGAGCTCCACAACAACGCATCCGAGAAGTGAAACGACGCCCTTTGCCTGGAGCTCCTGAGCTCCCTCACCAAAAGGGTGAATGTCGGGCAGATCAGCGGCACGGGAGCACCTAGATTGCCGGAGCACGTAGTCTGTAGCACCGCACTTCTGAATGGACGCCCCCGAGCTTTTTGTGATGCACCCTGTTGTAGCTCCTCCTGCCACAATAACCATGAACACCACACACTCATCGTCGGTGAAACGACCAACGGCTCCCTAGGGCCGCCGCCCCGGCGTCCTTCAAGCCCCTATGTTCGAAGGAGAGTCAGCCTACACAGCACCGGGCGGTGTAGAGCAGACAACCAGCCTCAACACGAATCCGGTTGGGCTGCCGCCCAAACACCCACCACCGCTACAAGATCTGGGCGTTGGATCCCCAGATCCATTGCACCCAGGTCCGCCGCAACCGCCAGCCATTAGTCGTCGCGCAGTCACCAAGAACTTCTTGCAGAGAGAGCACACTTGTCTACAACAAAACGATGTGGGGTTTTTATAGGCAGAGAGCACAGTCGTCTCACACTTATTTTGGCAAGAAGAGGAACCGACCGATATCCGGTGCGGCCGCCCCGGCTTCCGCTCGTTGCGAGTTCCGGCCGCTGCTCCCTAGCTGCAGCTGCCGGCCTCCGGTGGCCCCAACATACGGAGAGAAGAGGACCTACACCACAACCTTTGGCAGTAGGCCCCGCAAAAACCGTGGTTAGAGCCAGCGGCAGTGGCGGCATAAGCCGGAGGGGAGCCCTCGAGCGACGGCGGACGGGGAGTCGCCCCTGTGCCGTGACACGGGACGAGAGCGATGTTAACGTTTTATACATTAGACTATCTGAAATATTAGATGACCGACGATCAATTCTGGTTACATGGATATCGTGGAAACTATGGTGCAGGGATGACACTCGCTTGGGGCAACTACGGTAATATATATCTATCAAGATTGTAGTTTCCTAGATCGTGGCTTTAATCATAGAACATTGTCCTTGAGAGAGTAATTATGTAGCTCACATATATTGTTTTAATTTCTAGGATAGCCTCTACAAATACTTGCTCCCGGGAGCCAAGATGAATTTCCGTTTGAAGAGTCCCTTCCTTTTCTTTATCGATCTTGATAATCAATGAAGTGTCCATCATGGCGTTTGATAAAAAAAATTTACTCTTTCCTATTGCTACTCCTATCATGTGAAGATCTGAACCATACTCCTACCATGTCGTTTGATAAAAAAAGTCTACAGTGTGTATATCAAGGTATTACACCACTACCGTGTCTCGACAGATATCAGTGTTCCTTTTCGGCGATTTCTACTTTCTTAGATCTTGTTTGTACTAGATGTTTTGCAATGATACCCTTGGTTGGGATTATCACCCAATGCGGCTCAACCAAAACAGTTGAATTGACTCTATAAAAGGGAAACTCATAGAACTTGTATCTTCCAGAAAAATTAATGCATCCTCCTAATGTATGCGATCAGTATATGATATAAACATGTCATTTGCCATATTTATTCCTACATTTTCAAAATCCTATGAATTAAACACTATCCAGCCTATCTTGATGAACCAGAATTCAGGGGTTCTTATGTGCTGCCATCAATTGGATCAATGGGATCTATTGCACCTAGTAGACCTTTAGTCGCAAAGAAAAGGAAATGAGGATGTCTTCTAACTCTTTTGTTTCTTCTTTAAAAGAGGGCAATTATTCCTGTTCCAACTCATATCAATCTCCACTAAAATACTCAGATTATGAGCAGATATATAGCTATCAAGCTCACGGTTTCTATGACCGACAAAAATACGAAAAATATGTTTGTGGAACCACATGAGATTCCAGGCATGTCCAATGCTCCGAGTTTTCCTCTCAGATGGTTGCCTGACCGTTGTAAGACGGCGAAGACATGATGGTCAGCAGCTCCGTCACATGTGCCATAGAGCTTAGTGCAGCTTTCAGCACATCTTGCGAGCACCCAGGCTTCACCATGCTTTTCACCTGCATGACATTCAAACAAGCACCATGACAACCAACAAAAAGAGTTATCAACAGTCATATATGACGAAACTTTAGTTGATTTACCTTCTCCAAATACTCCTGCAACTGTTTGATCCTCCCCATGTAGTCTCTATCTTCCACGCACAATGAAATAGGCTTTGCCTCTGCACCTGCTCCTTCAAATTGCAGTGGTCCAGGGTTCTTGTAGATGTCGTCCATCAAGAAGCTGGAAGAGTTTTGCCTCAACAACCTTCAAGGCACAAAACAATTTTCTTGGTAAATAGGACTACATGTATTTTTATTTTATCAGTGAAAAAACAGAGTATTTTGGTTACAACAAAGCAAACGGATCGGAGAATAGAAGAAGTGAACAGGTTGGAACTTGAAAGTAGTGAGCTAAGATGCTGCTTAAATATCGTAATACATATCATACTTACTCGTATGCCTTTCCTTTCAAGTCTACGCTCGCCATGTGGACAGCAGGCTTCCCAATTTGACTGGCAGCAGGACCTCGCGACCATCCCTTTACAGTCATCATAGACTGGTCATGAGGAAATGAAGAAATGGTTATGTGTTTATTTTGCAGTTGACCTGAACTTGTATGAAATGATTGACTTACAAATCTTAAAGGAATTGTATCTTCAAAGCATAAAAAATTACAATCCAATAGGCATACTCACCGTAATAGGTGCAGCGCCACATTTCCACTTGTCCACATGACTCTTAAGATTTGTCACAGTGGCCATGTAACCATTCAGGCCAGCAGCTAAGATGTGATAGGATACATGACCGAGAATCTGGGACCAGACAATTAACAGGTCATCAAGCAAAATAACCAGATGGCACATAAGATAGAGAAGTGCGGCCATACTTACATAAGCGTAATCGCAATCGAACTTTGAGGGCAGGGCACCTCTGGCTTGGTACCCAAAAAAGTGGCAAATCGCATTGAACTTCTTTCCTTTGTAAGTGCCTTCATCCTAAATAAGCCAAAAAAGAAAATAACAATAAGCACTGATGAAGGTGGTGCTCATTGAACAAATGAACTAATAACTCTGGTTGTTATCAGTGTTTCTGGGATGCTAACCAGACGTTTATTGATTTCTGTCTCAACTAGCTGTGCTAGAAGCTTCTCAGTCTCAATCTGCAAAATAAGAATATGTAATTGTTACCTGGAATGTAAAGCAACAGAAATGAGATTAAATTACAGATCGAATGGCTAAAGTACCTGAGAAAGCTGAGCAGAATCGTCAGATTCTGGATGGAGTAGTAGCTGCACCGCAGAGACAAAATAAAATTGCAGAAACAACTTTACCTAATTATGGATATCTATATATTACAAACAAGAAATCCATACCTGTTTCCTGATAAATGGAGGCAAGAAGTCAAATAGTGCAGAAGCCCATGGGGAAAGATGAGAAGAGATGTTCTCAATGGAAACACCTTTATCATGTAGCCCATGAATTTCCTACAAAAATAAGCTAAGCTCAGTGAATATTTCATGAACAACATTGTTTCAGGTACTGATACTGACCTGAAGCAAAGCGTACAATTCAGGAATACTCTCGACAAGTCCCTCGGGAATAAGTACAACACCATGATATTTATCTGCACAAAATAGTATGATGCTATGATAATAAGAGAAGATGTGCAACTGTATGACATACTTAAGAGCACAATATAATTTGATTATGCTGGAACCTTGATGTTATGCAATTAGAATATGAAACTTGTAAGAACCACATAACTCCTACCTTTTTCAGCCCTTGCCTGGACAGCATCACATATCTGCTTTGTAATATCAGAAATTGTAAGTTTTGATGCAGCAACCTCCTCCCCGAGTAAAACCTGAGATTCTTAACTCGGATTAATTTTTAATATATATTATGCGTCAACTAGGCCAATAAAAATTAAATTAGGATGCCTAACCATATTTGGATGTGATTGAAGAGCACATTCCAAGGCCACATGAGATGCTTTCCGCCCCATCAGGCGAATGAAATAGTAATACTGCCGACAAAAGATAACAAAGCTTTAAAAAGGGATAAACAATGCAGGGACTAATTTTTATAACTAAATATACTACATATTAAAATTTTATTTCTGTCAAAATTTCAACATAATTTAAGGAGTACATAGCACCCTGATAATGAAGACAGACTTATCAGCAATGAGGTTGTAGCATGATATGCAGTATTTAGAAGAAAAAAGATCACTGAAATTAGGAATAATTTACTAACATTCACAAAGAAAGTATGCAATCATGAATGTATTAGTGGAAGTTCATCATCCATTATGTGTTACCTTCTCAGCAGAAAGAGCATCAGTGCAGACGTTACTGATGAGCTGTGAGTTGACCTGTTACCAATGTAGCAATTCATGTTACTGTTGAAAAAAATTTAAAATAAAATACCGCAAAATCTAAGGTGTCAAGCGGGGTCCCGCCAACATCCCTCTTGTAGTTCATTTTGAGATTTCTAATTGAAATTTTGTATGAAAGTTTGAACTAGAAATCTCAAAATGAACTAGCGGCAGGATATTGCCCCCCCCCCCCGCCGCCGCCGCTTGATTCCGTAGCAAAATCTACGCCGAAAACATTTTTAAAAATTAGGATCTCAATATTAATTGTATGGTCCCAGCAGCTACTGTTCGTACAGCCAGAGAGGTCAATAAAAAGTAGTGAATCTCTAGAAGTTATAGCAAAGGCAAGATGAATGATTCAACTCAATACTTTTATAATAGTGTACCTTGCATATGGTATCAAAACCAACAGTTGTCTCTACAAACTGGTTCTTAAGATCACCATTCAGAGTTGCAGGAACACCAACTACCTGTCGAAAAATAAATTATCTCAGGATCTTGTATTATGTAAGGAAAATACTTATTACTAGTGGGATGTGGACCAATATGAAAAGTGTATAATGAAAGAGCAAGATTTATTAGATAATTTTCACCCACCTTTGTTGAACACTTTGACTCAGCAAATGTCTCAGCAAGCTGAGCAGCATCTGTGTTGGATGTGACACCTAAATAAAAATCAAAGAAGGCATTGAGGGCATGTTTCCAATGTAAATGATATAGCTACAGTCAGTACCATATCTTATCTTAGCTGATTTTAATAAATAATACCTCCAATTATTACAAGAGCATCCAACTTCAAAGCTTGGCAAGTATTCATTGCTGCCTTTACTTGTTCAGTTGTTCTGATTTGATCCCTGGTCCGACCAAGCATATCATAACCACCTTGATTTTTATATGAAGAAATAACTTCATCGGTGATTTCCAAAGTTTTCTGTGCAAACAAACCATCCGTTCCACCTGTTTCAACACAAAATGATAAATAATAATAAGTAAAAGCGAGCATACACGATTCGTTATGCGGTATCAGCCGATGTGTAAGTCAACATTGGGCGTCCAACGTGCACGGAGAAACAAAAAAAAACACCTGGGGAGTTTGATATTTGTATTTCAAAAATTCTAATTGTGGCACTAGGCACTGCTTGCTGCACTTAATTTCTTATACATTGGCCAAATACAAAAAAATAAAAAATCTTCGAATTTTCATGATTTGGTGAGGTTGAATCAGTGTACAATGCAGTTAAGCATCTTCTCTTTAATTGAAAGGATTATTGCAAAGACACTGTAATCGAAAAAAAATGTAGACTTATATTCTTACATATTTTCATATAAATTGAGAACCACAGCAATTTGTACGAAATGAAGTTTGATTGCGCTAGAAAACAATGGCAAATTGAACAATGAATCTTTCTTGTGAAATAGGTTGCAAAGGAGTCTCTAGGAAAATTCCTATGATATACAGTCATACAAATCGAAGAACACGTAGAGTCCTTCAAAATGTATTTGAATCAGAGAGGCCCTAAGAAATTGTTAGCCTGTTGAGTGTAAATTTTGTGCACACGTGGCTCATGTGCCCAGATAATATGAGAGAATAAATAATCACAAGTAGTAGGATTTCAACCAAAAAATAGGGAAACTTTTATCACTGTGCTTTTCATATTATCACTACAGGAATGGCGCGATACGCCGAGGGCCTTTTATACGCCGACGGCCAAAAGTCGGGGCCCTCGGCGTATGGCCTGGCCTGGCCAGCCTCCTCATCCGACCCTCGACGTAGCGCGGCCGTCGGCGTAGTGAGGTCTACGCCGAGGGCAACCCTCGGCATATCTTTGGCCCTAGGCGTAGACAGGGCTACGCCGACGGCCACCCTCGGCGTAGCCATTTTTCAAATTTGTCTAATTTTGTAAAAATCATAACTAATTCATATGATGTCAGAAAAATGCGTATGAGGTATCAAAATGTTCATAAAAACATCATCTATCCATTCATGTCAAAATCATGCATATTTGAATCATGTACAGTACCATGTTAATATAGAAACAATTCAATCACTTTCTTATATGTCCTCGGGTTCCTGTTTTAGCCGGATGGCAATTTAAACGAAGTCAAAAAATCTCGCGGAGCCGCATGGCATCATTTTATGTGTCTTAGTAACCACTCCAAAAGATGGAATTGGGATACACCAATTATTTTGGAAAACCTTTCACAAACAGGGCTATCACGTCCGGAGTTCTATGGCTTTTAGGGCATATGAGTAGGAAACGGCCCGTGACACCACATAGTTTGTCGGAACGAGGCCATATTTCACACGTGCGTGGTCCCTGGGATGGGAAGCAAGGCACCGGGAGCGGATTTCCAATCCGACCCATGGGTGATGGTTTTTTCATTTTCGGGGTGCCAAAACGGTTTTTTTTTGTGAAGCAGCTACATGGGACGCATTTTAGTATTACGCGAGACCTCCGCGTAGTGGTAGGACACCGCCTCCGCACCATATATCACATGGCATATGTACTCGCTAGCTATCCGGGAATTCATGCGGCTTCTCGCGGTGTCCCGCCGAATCCGCTGGAAAGTGACATGATTTGAACTAGGGGTACACTTTCCGTCGCTCAATAAATTCCGGGAAAAATGTTTTTAGTTCTAGGACATATCACTTTATGTGTGAATTTTTTTCCGTTTAGCGCGATGGTAAACGGGGGCACCGAGCGCGCCGGTACGGCCATACCGCATCTCCGTGGGGACCCGTTTTGGTCAAATGGCAATTTAAACGAAGTCAGAAAATCCCGCGGAGCCGCATGGCGTCATTTTATGTGTCCTAGTAACCACTCCAAAAGTCGGAATTAGGATACGGCAATTATTTTGGAAAACCCTTCACAAATAGGGCTATCACGTCCGGAGTTCTATGGCTTTTAGGGCAAATGAGTAGGAAACGGCCCGTGACACCACATAGTTTGTCGGAACGAGGCCATATTTGGCACGTGCGTGGTCCCTGGGATGGGAAGCAAGGCCCCGGGAGCGGATTTCCAATCCGACCCATGGGTGATGGTTTTTTCATTTTCGGGGTGCCAAAACGGGTTTTTTTTGTGAAGCAGCTACATGAGACGCATTTTAGTATTGAGCGAGACCTCCGCGTAGTGGTAGGACACCGCCTCCGCATCATATATCACATGCCATATGTACTCTCTAGCTATCTGGGAATCCATGCGGATTCCTGCGATGTCACGCCGAACCCGCTGGAAGCCGACCGAATTTGAACTAGGGGTACACTTTCCATCGCTCAATAAATTCCGCAAAAAATGTTTTTAGGTCTATAACACATCACTTTATGTGCTAATTTTTGTCCATTTAGCGTGTTAGCGAACGGTGCACCAGACCCGCCCGATACGGCCATTTCGCATCTCCCGAGGGGGCAGTTTTGGCCACATGGAAAATTGGGAGTCATATTTGGATTCCTCTAATTTTAAGGTTCAAATGATGATATGGATGTTATATTTAGATTCCTCTCATTTTTCTGATCGATTTAGACATATTATTTGTGGAATTTCAATTTTCTGATTTAAAGATATTAATTATTCCATATTAAATAGAAAAAAGACCAAAAAATAAAATCATTTTATTGTTATTTGAATTTAATATTATTATTACTTATATATTCATTGTTGTCTACTTAAGTAATTGTTTGGGATTTTCCAAAATAAAGAGGTGTGCATCACGGTTCAAGGGTTAATAGGGTTGATATGCTATTATTATCGGCAAGAGTTGTCAATTCTATAACGGAAGCTCATCCGAATGGAACCAAGAAGTTAAGCGTGCTTGAGGCTGGAGTAGTGTGAGGATGGGTGACCGACTGGGAAGTTTAACCATGATTGTAATTTGACCTAAGATTAAGTGTAGTTAGAGTTAAAAGTGTATTGGGTCAAAGAAAAAAAAAGAAAAAAAAAGAAAAAAAGAAAAAAAATTGTGTAAAAGAAATTAAAATTTCAAAATTTTTAAAAGTCTATGCCTAGGGTTTTACCGTCGGCATATAGAAAAAAATATATTTTTTTTCGAATTTTTTTTTTTTGAATTTTTCTGGAAAATGGAAATTTGAATTTTTTAAAAGTCTATGCCGAGGGTTTTGCCGTCGGCATAGCATGCTACGCCGAGGGCCGGGCTACGCCGACGGCGATAGTTGCTTTGCCGAGGGAGCTACATGCCGAGGAGCTATGCCGAGGGCGGCCCTCGGCGTAGCCTACGCCGACGGCCAAAGCAGCCTACGCCGAGGGTTCCCGGCCCTCGGCATATAGCTCCATTCCTGTAGTGTATGATCTGAAGATGCCCTACAGCCCTAGCTATGTGTGTATCAGTTTTGGACTGAAAAGCAGAAATAAGAAAGCTAAAAATCCATTAATTGGACCATTCCGAATAAACCAACATCCACTCACCAAGAAAACCGATAAGTTTGCTGTTTGGGTTGTGAGCATTTATAGCATCATGTAGTCCCCATATAACATTGTGCCCACCTGGGGACTGCCTACCACTGAAGACGACACCAACCCTGCATCTCAAACGTAATTTTAAAATGAATCAACTTTAATAGAAAGTAGTAACTATTGAAAAAAAATATGGATGTATGTGAGAATATTTTTTCAGAAACCAACTAACAAGAAAATCATGGTTTTAGTTCCATCCTGTCGAGTTACAGCAATAGATTACTGAACTACAGTCAGCATGATTACATAGGTTTACATTATTTATCCTCCTGAATAAATAGAGTAGTAACGGCCATAGTTGAAATTATGACAATATGTATTGGTGTGTACTGTCTATTGTAAACTGTGGGTTCTTTAATTAAGACAGTAGAATTGACATGCTCAACCCATTGCAGCTTCAACACATATTGGTTATTTGGTTGATACACTCATAAAACTTTGAATAAAATGGAAAACGTCATGAGCTAATCTAATCCAGAAAAGGAAACATTATATTCGGCAGTATATTGACAGTTCAGAGTCTTGTTTCATCCCCAACTGAATTTGTAGGTTTTGGGTGAATAGTTGGTCAGACCACAACATCTTCTTGAGACGCAAGAAAACTGTCTCATTAAATGCAGCACAAGCTGAACATATCCACAAGATCTTCCCCTAAGAAAATCATATCTCGAAGATGTGTACCTGACGACATGGTGCTCCGTTACGACGGCAGCGTCCGGGACATTGCCCGTCTTCGGTAGGAAATGCGCCAGCGGCTGGCCGTACGTGTGTGGGAACGCATGGCTGATGACATGCGAGTCCCCGCTGTCGGCGGCGATCGCCGCGCCGCCGTACTCCACCTTCACCGTGGTGCCCTGGCGGTAATGCAAGAAAACGACCCATCATCATCATTAACTTGTAATGCAAGAAAACGACCGACGCAGCGATTCTACAACGATGTGGGGGTCACGGTCTTATCCGGTGGTGCACAGTTTGTCAAGATTCGTGTTGCACAGTTTTGCACTTTCATCCTGTACAAAGTACATCTTCACGCTCCTATAGGCACATAAGTGGGCATGTACACCACGATCCTGTCCCGCACCCCACCGTACGACACACCACCTCCCGCAGCCCAGGGCGACGGCGACGGCGTCGAATCCTCCTCCTCTTGCGACCGCGCCGGCGGGCGGCGACCTCCCCGTCCCGGTGATGCGGCCAGCGGCCGCCGACGCCCATTCCGCTGGGAGGGAAGGCTTCCTCCTCCAAGCAGATGACGACCACTGCTGGATCTAGGCTTGGAGGGCCTGGGTCCGTAGCCACCCCAAGACTTTTTGGGTTCATGGGATTCCTCTTATTTCTTTTTTTGATGGATTCATGGATACTTGTGTTTTTTTCCAATGAATTTTCCATCTTCCGCCCGTGAATTGAGGATCTGAATCTCCCTTCCCCTTTTTATCAGTCCATTAGTCTCATTTTTCCTCTACCATGAATGTTGCAAAAAATCTGGAAAAAATCTGGACTAATCAAGGTACATAAATGCTGGAAATACATTTGATGCATGGATTCTCGGATGCATATGTTTTTTTCCAACGAATTTTCCTTCTTCCGAATGTGAATTGCGGATCTGAATCTACCTTTCCTTTTTCCCAGTCCATTAGTATCATTTTTCCTCTACCTTGAATGTTGCAGAAATTAGGAAAAAAACTAGAGTAATAAAGATACATAAATGATAGGCAAATCTCCTCTTTTCTAACATCAAGGCGCTACTATCAACCAATGATTCTGTACACACTCTACAAAATGAAGGACAAAGGGTTTGTCATGTAAACAGGCAAGGACTTACTGACACGAAGAGAGTACAACTCAGGGTGTTCTCTACAAAATGCAAAGAGAGATTGCACGAATCTCAACACATGATTGGACGTCCGGGATAAGCCCGGGACGCCCACGTATATGTAGCATTGCATTTCCGGAAAACGACCCGCTCAGTCGCGCAGGCCATGGAAGATGAAAAAGATCCCGTGCCGGCGTTGCTTGTAATCTCAGATCCACCTCCGCGGTGGGAATCGGCGGTGGCGTCGGGATCGGCGCATTACCGACTGGTACACCTAATCCCCCACCCTCCACGGAAGGACCCCGCCGAAAGCGAAGGGAAATATTCGAAACAGATAAACCGCACTGGAGTAACCCAGGGTCCCCACCACGGCCGTCCGTCGACGAGATCGATCCGTCGGGGATCCGGACCAGGGGATTCCGATCGGCGGTGCAATGGCGCGGCAAACGGCGATGGGAATGAGAAGAGGCTGGTGGTGGGGTTAATTACCTGGAGGCAGGGCGGGAGCACGGGGCGGTAGAGCGCGCGCTGTTTCTGGAGGCTCGACAGCTCGCGCGCCGCGCCGTAGTCGGAATCCATGGCGACGCTGCCCATCTCGCCTCGAGCGATCGATCAGGCTTCTCTCCTCGCAATGTGGCGTCGCCGGCGGGCACGGCGCGGGGGGTTGTGTTTTCCTCTGTCTGGGATCTCTCGGTACGGGGACGGGGTTCTCCTCTCGTGCGTCGCTGAAAAAACAATAAACTGCGGGGGGTGAGGCATTTATACGGGAGCGGAGAGAGGCGCGCTGGGCCTGCACCAACGACGCAAACACCTCACGCGCCCTGCACCAACACACGGAGAAATATCAAATGAGACTAGCTAGGTTGGTTTTCCACGTGAATTCACGTATGCTCAATCAAATCGGTTTGAAGGTAGCAAACAGAGCTTAGCTCTGGTGGTTAGGTCCCTTGTGGTGGAACCAGCCCACCCAGATTCAAGTCCTAGACTTGGCATGGGTGTTGCATTTACCTGGATTTATTCCAGGATTTAACCGGCGCTATGCTTTCAGTGGTAGGTGACGTGCCCGTCAACAGCGAGACGCCAATGGTGACTTCGTCAACCTCAAGATATACCGGCTCAGTCCTTCGGAGGTGCTCATAGGGGTAGGGTGTGCGTGTTTGTGAGCGTCTGCGTTGTACTGTGTTTTAAAAAAAAAATCGGTTTGAAGGTAGTCATGAATGGTTCTACCTTGCAACGAATCTATCTATACTTCTTATAAAACTGTTGACGTCAGAAACCCCCTGGCGGGCAGAGACGGGCAACACGGTAGAGCCGGGAACAACTAGGGCTGCGGCTGGCCCCAGTCCCTCAGAGCGACGGCCCGCAAAGCCTCCTGGTCGCACGTCCGATGTTTATCACAAGGGCGTGCCACCGACCTATACCGGTCGGGAAGGTGTGGATGATGCCTCGCTTAGTTTCCTGCAGGGGCACACACGTAAACGTTAAATACGAGCCTCGATCGGCTCTCGGGTTATCTCGTGAATCGGCTCAAAGAGCCGATCCACCCATGATTCAGACGAGGTGTCCGAATATATGGTGGTCCTGCTTGATCAAGATAAAGCTAATGAGATCTACGACGATTTAGGGTTTTCACCGCATAATCGGATCGTCCTACTCCAGATTGGGCCTCGCGGCCACGCACGGTGATCGTAAGCCGATCCTAAACAAGGCCTAAAAACCAACACGAGATTGATCCCCGGAACATCCTGTTTAGGGCCAACGAACGACACCCTACGTGCCGCTGGATCCTCCCCCCCCTTTGTAAGGCCTAACTATTGCAGATATTAAACTAATCCTTGTAGAACAAGGAGCAATCGTAACGGATCAGATCTACTAAATAATGATCAAGCGGGGTGCCGCCCCTACACCTAAGATAGGTGTAAGGGCGGCTAGACATGCAAGGGTTGCACTACGATAGCATGTAATATGAAGAACAATGCTAACCCTAACATATCTAAGATAACTACGTTGCTCGCCATCAAAAAGGCTTCGATACGAGCAACGCATGAACAACGTAGGCGAGGCTTGTGCTTGCCTAGATCGCAAGATGCGATCTAGGCAGCATGGTGCTTACCGGTAGAAACCCTCGAGACGAAGGAGTTGGCGATGCGCCGAGATTTGTTTGTGGTTGAACGTTGGTTGTTGTTTATTCCATAAACCCTAGATACATATTTATAGTCCAGGGGACTTTCTAATGTGGGGCGTGCACCAAACCGTGCACGAGTAAGATTCTAACTTCTAAACTAAGATGCGATCTAATATGTTACAGATACACGGGCCATTAAGCCCAACTTGGTATAAAAGGCCGATTCACGTATTTCTTCCATGTATATTCTTCAAGTCCATCTTGATCGCGGCCCACCTCTGACTCGGTCAAATTCTGGTGATAACACATGCCCCCCTGGTTTTGGAAATGATATTTCCAAAAGCATTATGTTCCTCTCCCGTCGGGTCATGTCGTGGCAGAGCAGAACTGCCGCAGAATCTTCATCATGATGCCTTGCCTCCTGGGCTTCTCTGTATGAATTGTCAATTTCCGCATCACACCTCAAGAACCGTCATGGCATTAAATCTCCACTACACTCTCTTTATTTATCTGTGCCACGGTTCACCACTCCATCCCCTTGCTCTGCTCTGTTCACCAAACCAAAAAACCCTTCTCTCCTGCAGCCATGTCTTCCTCTTCCTCTTCCGCTTCAGGCCTCTCTCTCCAACCGTTGCCGAAGAACAAGGAAGAGGACGATCCCCGCTCCGGGACGCACCCCATCTCCTCTGACAAGGAGAAGAAGGGAGGAGAAGCGGAGAGGACCAAGGCCTCCCCCTCCGCCAGGCTTCCGCCGAAGAAGCGCTCCCGCATGTGGGCGGACAGCGAGGACGACGATGACGACGAGGAAGAAGAAGATGAGGAGGAGGACTCCTCCATTGGGTATCCTCCAACGAAGCGCTTCCGCAGCTGGGCGGATAGCGAGGATGATGATGATGACGAGGAGGAGGAGGAAGCTCCAGCCGACGGCTGGGGTAGCAGCGGCGAGGAGCTTCCCGGGAGCGGCGCCGACGACCTCGGCGACGGCGATGATGAGGACAGCGACGACTAGTAGAGTAGGACTAGCGATAGCGAGTGCACTAGGCACCGGATCCCTCTTTTGAGAGCCATCGGCTCTTCTTGTAAAGCCGCTCTTTTGAATTAATGAGAATTGTTCTTCCAATTTCTCCTTTCATTAATCCAATTTCCATCCTCCCGCTTGCCACACCAAGTCCGATAGTAACGAATCGGGCTATTCATCGTTTCTCTCGACCGTGGCGTTTTGCGGTCCCGCGGCCGATGACTGTTCATCGGCTAATTTGAGAAACCAGTCTCTTCCTTTTCTTGCAGCACCAGCACGGTCCAAACCTCGTACCAGACGACGGCTTTTCCTTCCCAGTTCCTCCCTGAGAAGATCACGATGCAGTGACAGCCGAGGTAACTCCAATCGGCTCTTAAAAATAGGGCACCTACCAGGCCTGTTGCCCCCCGAGTCCCTGCCAAGGCAAAACGAGAGACGAGGATACGCAAATTAGCTGTATGGACCTGGGCTTGATTATGCCCGAGGGAGCCTTTTATGCAGAACCAGCCGATTTGCACATAAATCGGCTTCCCAGGGGAGAAAGCCTTCAAGGTGAACTGCCCCCCGAGCTTCTTCAGTTCTTCCTGCACCTTGCCGGCTGGATCGGCTCCTTTCCTTTGGCGGATCTAATGCAATCCATCCTTGACCTGATCTGCACGTCCAGGCTGCTCTTGGCATTGTTCTTGAAGAGAGGATCCGAGCCCTTAAACTACTCCATTGAGGAGTTCTTCCATTAAAATCTCCTTTCGTGCTCCATTGACCCTCTGATCGTAACAGTTATTCCTCTTGAGTCGATGGCCATGCATCGGCTTTCATATCCTTAAGTCGATGTCTGCTGCATCGGCTGTGCTCAAAAATTTTCGAATTTTCGAATTTTTACGGCCGACTTGTGCATCGGCCCCCATACTTCAACACCCATCACCAAAGGATGAGATACTTCTACTGCATACCCTCGTGTTTTATCCACCTGGGTGCCCCCCGAGCCGATTCTGTCAAGAGAATTGATGGTATCGGCTCTGTTGGATAACATGCTGAACCCAAGCAGAATGGATGGTGAGGATAATTTTGGCCGATTGCTGGAATCGGCCTCCACGTTTGCTTGCTCGGTGAAGGTTTAGTAAGTTCCCTTCGTAAATTTTTGGGGCCGATCACCAGGATCAGCCTCGCCGCGTTCGCTCATTGACGTGCTCTTGCTACTCGTTCAGGCCGGTAGACAAAACCAGCCCAATCTCTGACTTCATCATGTTGGTGCGCTTGCTGTCGCCCACCTTGAGTGCATCGTGTAATCGTGGAGCACTAAGCTTTGTCGGAAGAACGAGCACCATGTTTGTGCCAGCCGATGTTTCATCATCGGCTTTCCTTTGCTTGGGGCGCCACTCCATTTTCCGTGGACGACCCTCTTCATCCAGGGTTCGCTGAACCTTCACGACCGGATCGAGGCCTTGCCTTCCTCAATGTATGCAAGTATAGCCTCTCGGCTTCTTCCGAGCCGCGCAATCGTTGAACCCTGCGTTTACGGGAACGGCTGAGTCCATCGGGGCACCACCTTGGCCGGTGATACCTGTCTTCTTCTTCTCCCTCGTCTTCTGAATCTTCGAGATCTTTCAACCGAGGGGACTCAGCTCGTTTGCTCTGTGGCGGGAGAGGTCCTAAGCGCGCGAACACGGACACGTTGGCTGCCTCCTTCTTCTTTCGGTTGCATTCGGGCAATTGCCGATTGTTGGCAATCGGCTCATTCCTGAATCCCAGCAGTGCCTGAAGAAGGGACAATCCCAGTGCCTGTCCTCGTCGTCTCGCTCCCTTGCCTTTTCCTTGGCACAACGCTCGTGCTCCTCCTCATCGCGATTATGCCGATGATGTCTTCTGGCTTCTCTAGTCAGACGATCTCTTTCATCATCATCGCCTGACCGTCGGCGTTGGTCGTACTGACTCACATACTTGTTGAGGAGGTGATCAGAGAGAGGTCGCTGATATCTTATGTTCTTCACTTCTCCCTCTCGTTACGTAGCGCTTGCCATCTTGGCGGAGCCGATCGCGTGGAGCGGCTTCCTCTGTATCTTTGCTATGAGAGCAGCTGCCCTCATCTCCATTCTTGCCAGCGTGGTGTCCAAGATCTACCATATTGATTTTGCACGAGAAATCCGGCTGGCACCCTTCGTGGTAAGTATACTCTACCATGTTTACGGCGGGGAAGGGGTGTGTGTCGACCTTCATGGCGTACTGGTTAAAAATCAACCGTCCATTTTCTATCGCCATTTGGATCTGCTGCCGCCACACCCTGCAGTCGTTGGTGGTGTGGGAGAACGTGTTATGCCATTTGCAGTATGGCTTTCCGTTCAGCTCTTGCACCGTGGGGATCTTGTGGCCTTCGGGTACCTTTATATGCTTCTCCGTGAGTAAGAGATCAAAAATCTGCTCCGTCTTGGTCACGTCGAAGTCGAACCCTTTTGGAGGGCCTTGTGGCTTCACCCATTTGCAGGTCACGGGGCCCGTCGCTCGAGTCCATTCAGCCACTGCTATCTCCCGATCTCCCGCGGCACCTTCATCCTCGTCTGCCTCAACCAGGGTCACCGCACGCTTGAATTTGTCCTGGTAAACATCCGGGTGGCGCTGTTCATATGCTGACAGCTTCTGTACCATGTGCGCCAACGAAGGGTAGTCTGCTTGGGAGGCCACGTCCTTGATTGATGATGAGAGACCCACCACCGCCAACTCGACTGCTTCCTTCTCACTTATATGAGCCGAAAAGCATCGGTTCCTAATGGTCCTGAAGCGCTGGACGTATTCTGACACTGTTTCCCCGCGCTTCTGTCGTACTTGCGCTAGATCGGCAATACCAACGTCGGAAGCCTCTGAGTGATACTGCTCATGGAACTGTTCTTCCAACTGCTTCCAAGTCCGAATGGAGTTCGGTGGCAGCGATGTGTACCACCCGAAAGCCGATCATGTGAGGGACTGTGCGAAGAACCTCACACGCAACTCGTCTGACACTGAGATCGTGCCCAGCTGTGCCAAATATCGGCTCACATGCTCGATGGAGCTGGAACCATCTGATCCACTAAACTTTGTGAAGTCCGGGAGCCGATATTTGGGTGGTAGCGGGATCGGTTCGTAGTCGTTGGGGTACGGCTTGGTGTAGCCGAACGTCTTCCTTTTCGGCATCATGCCAAACTGATCTTTCGGAATTGCATAAATCTGATCCGTCGTGATGGCTGAAGGTGTCGAACCCCGAAGATTCGCCGGGGTGGCATACTTAACCAGCCATGCTTGCTTTTCCGGTTCTAAGCCAAGCTGCGGGAGCTGGGCTTTGGAGGTTTGTCGAGTGGCGTACTTAGCTAGCCACGATTGCTTCTCGGGATCAGCTCCCGACGTTCCTCCTGCCGTTCCGGAGGCCCCCGATATCGCAGCCTGGTTCGAGAGTGCCCGGGCGTTGCGGTCCGGTACGTATGCGCACGCGTATCCGTGCGGGATCTCCTTGGGTGCCTCAGGTAGGAATTGGTAGTCACTAGGATCACCACCAATCTTGTAGACGACGTATGCCGATGAGTTCGGAAGTTCCGGTGCTGCCCATGCGAACGGCTGGGGCTGGAGTGGCATCTCTCCCTTGAAAGTCCCCAGAGCTGGTCCCGATGGATAATACCGGTGGCTCATGATTTCCTGGACGACGCGCAGAGCGACACGCTCCAAAGTGTTCACCAGGCTCTCAGAGTGGCGGTGCAGCGAATGAGCCACCATGTAGTTGATTTCCTGCCGCGGCGACTCGGTGCGTTCTTCTGACGGGGCGGAAAGGTCCACTCCATCGAGTGCGCCTTCAGGTGTGAAACCCTTCCACCTGACGCCATGGGAGCGGGTTCGGTGGAAAGATCCGATGAGCTCGGCTTCGAGGGTTGCCTTGATCTCGTCGTGTTTCTTCTTGAGTTCGTCAGGCAGATCCTCGTACGTGACCGGAGTGTCTTCCGCCATCTCGGATGTAGATGGCGATGTGGTGGATGTCGAAGGTTATCCCACCGGGCGTGCCAGAATGTGTTGACGTCAGAAACCCCCTGGCGGGCAGAGACGGGCAACACGGTAGAGCCGGGAACAACTAGGGCTGCGGCTGGCCCCAGTCCCTCGGAGCGACGGCCCGCAAAGCCTCCTCGGTCGCACGTCCGATGTTTATCACAAGGGCGTGCCACCCGACCTATACCCGGTCGGGAAGGTGTGGATGATGCCTCGCTTAGTTTCCTGCGGGGCACACATGTAAACGTTAAATACGAGCCTCGATCGGCTCTCGGGTTATCTCGTGAATCGGCTCAAAGAGCCGATCCACCCATGATTCAGACGAGGTGTCCGAATATATGGTGGTCCTGCTTGATCAAGATAAAGCTAATGAGATCTACGACGATTTAGGGTTTTCACCGCATAATCGGATCGTCCTACTCCTGGTTGGGCCTCGCGGCCACGCACGGTGATCGTAAGCCGATCCTAAACAAGGCCTAAAAACCAACACGAGGTTGATCCCCGGAACATCCTGTTTAGGGCCAACGAACGACACCCTACGTGCCGCTGGATCCTCCCCCTTTGTAAGGCCTAACTATTGCGGATATTAAACTAATCCTTGTAGAACAAGGAGCAATCGTAACGGATCAGATCTACTAAATAATGATCAAGCGGGGTGCCGCCCCTACACCTAAGATAGGTGTAAGGGCGGCTAGACATGCAAGGGTTGCACTACGATAGCATGTAATATGAAGAACAATGCTAACCCTAACATATCTAAGATAACTACGTTGCTCGCCATCAAAAAGGCTTCGATACGAGCAACGCATGAACAACGTAGGCAGGCTTGTGCTGCCTAGATCGCAAGATGCGATCTAGGCAGCATGGTGCTTACCGGTAGAAACCCTCGAGACGAAGGAGTTGGCGATGCGCCGAGATTTGTTTGTGGTTGAACGTTGGTTGTTGTTTATTCCATAAACCCTAGATACATATTTATAGTCCAGGGGACTTTCTAATGTGGGGCGTGCACCAAACCGTGCACGAGTAAGATTCTAACTTCTAAACTAAGATGCGATCTAATATGTTACAGATACACGGGCCATTAAGCCCAACTTGGTATAAAAGGCCGATTCACGTATTTCTTCCATGTATATTCTTCAAGTCCATCTTGATCGCGGCCCACCTCTGACTCGGTCAAATTCTGGTGATAACAAAAACAAAACCCCACTAAGTGTAATTAATATTTGTCTATCTCAACATGCAAGCTATCCACATCATCTATTCCTTAGCCAATCATTTGTCCACCTCATCCCACTAATAGTTCTTATTTATTATATATCTCTACATGCAAGATATTTATATTATCTATTTTTAACCATTAAACTAGCAATGTTATCTTTTGTTTTCCGCTCGATTGATAATATCGCACCCTCCTGTTATATCATTACATAGTTAAGTCATGTGCAAATTGAACACCAAAATAGTTTGATAACGAAAAGAACTCTTTGCGAATTAAACTCAATGTTAATTATGTGCTCTTATATGTAACCACATATGATGTTTTTAAAAACATGCAATATGCATGCATTTTTCATGCAAGCCATCAATATCATTTGGTTCTTTACCTTATCTAAATCAATCACGCACATCTCCGAAATATAATGATCTTTAAATTTTTAAATACCTATCCATTTCATGGCTATTAAATTTAGTGTCTCAACTCCTATGGCCAACTAAATATTTCATATTCTATAAACCAAGTTTTATGTGTTTTATTAGATTTCTTAAAGAGATATCCGCTGCAACGCGCGGGGTATTGTTCTAGTTATGCATACGCAAGAAGTACTCTCAAGATGTTGCCCCTGGCAGTGACTCCACCATCTCACTCTAAAATTCCTAGTCGCCATCCTAGAGGTTGTCATCTCGCTCTTCCCGAAAGATCATATTGTGGATATTGACACAATGTCATCACCTCCCACATTCACTTGGCGCTTCAGGTTCTAGCAGGGTGCTAAACAATTTCCCAGCGTGATTGTAGTACGTCAAATGCCTCACTCTACATCCTTTTGAGCAGTCTCTTGCTCTTTCGAGAACCTCTTGCATTTTTTATCTTAAGAGTTGCAGATTGTCTTCACAAAGGTGGATCAGGAAGGGTAGATACCATCAACTAGATAATAACCCTTGTCATAAGAATGACAACTGATCTCACATGCAACCTGAGAAGCATTACCTTCTGTAAGCCTATCAAACATTGGTGAGCATTGGAAGACGTTGATATCATTGTCAGATCCTGCCATGCCAAATAAGGAGTAACAAATCCATAGATCATGAGACCTTTAATATTACCATGCACCCTTCTGCATGCCCTTTGAACTGCACTTTCCAACCAAATGGACTATTCTTTCTCAGGAAACCCCCTCTTTTCGTTGATGGACAAGAGGCGGGCAGTGTCTTCGGTGGTTGGCTCTCTCAGATTAATTGTGTCAAACACTGCAATAATAGCGCCACAAAACCTATACGTGGCCTCAACGCATGTAGGCTCGCTAATGCACAAGTACTAATCAACGAGATCACCTAGTACTCCATACATAAGCTACCGAGTGACCGCCAAACATTTTTGGTATGAGGAAAAGCCAACCTTACCAGTAGTATCGAGCTTGGCCTCAAAGTACTCATCATATGTCCTCATGCCATCAAGAATATCTAGAAAAATCTTTCTGGATATCCGATAGTGGCGACGGAATTTCTTCGTGTTGTACACCAGATCAGTTGGGTGGAAATAGTCTCGCATAGGACGTGCATGTCCACCAACTCGATTGCGGTCGGTGTTGTCCTTGCGCTTCACCGACGAGCCAGCCCTGCGCTTTGCAGTAGATAATGATCGTGTGCCATGCTTGCAGCAGCACACAGGTGTTCCATCTCACCATCGGACTCCTCCAACGATGATTCGATGACATTTCTGTAAAAAACTCGATTGCCTTACTACTCATATCAACACAAGTATATGCAACTGCTCAGCTCATGAAAGCATGGTCAATGTCCATGCCCATGCCGGTGCAACAAAAGTGAAAGAAATTTGAACTCGCTCCCATACCTCAAAGTCGGGCTGGCGACCGAACGAGCAGGTTGTGGGCGCATGGGCGATCGATGTGCCGAAGCGTGCGTGTGCAGGAGAGTTGCTGGAAATTTTGTGGCCAGTGGCCGGATGGAGTTCAGTCCGTAGCCAACTCCGGCCACGCGCGAGCTATATATGCGTCGTTGCTGGAACTTGGGGGTCGCGACGATGGCCAGAGCCGTCAACAACCGACCAGATATTTTGTCGATGCAGTAGACGGCGGCTAGAGAACGAGGTCCGTGGCACGCTGGACCCGCTCGGAAATGGCGACACCAACGGCGACCCAGAGTGCAGACGGCGGCGCTGCCTGGGGGTGGCAGCGAAGATGGCGACCGAGGGTTTTTAGATAGGGGAGTTCCTTCTGCATATCTTCTGTGCCACTAGGGGGAGGGCCTGGGGTGGTCAAAGGGAGGACATTGGAGGACGCACGCACTGTCCGGCCCGACGCATCAGCAAGCCCAAATTTGTTGAACGGATGGGTTGGTCCGTTTGGGTCACGTCGCTGAAGAGTGCGCTGCCAGTCCACCTATCCTTGCAGAACGATTCGGACAACCCTGAACAGGATGGGTCGCTCCGCTGGAGATGCCCTAAGACCAAAGGAATGGGGAACCAGGCAAGTTATCTTTGGAAAATTTACACTACAAGTAGAATAGAAGATATTAATAGCTTCGAAAAATTTAGTACGGATTTATGTTTCGAGGAAATTCAGCAGTGTCAGCAATCTAAGAACTCTCCAAAATTGGGTAGGCCACCTAAGTCGGTTATGGATTATAAACGTACTCAGGTGACAAATAAGATTTCCCTCCACTCTATTTGTATTTTTGTATACACTAGAAACTTTATCTGGTTCTGCTGAACCATTTTGCACAAATCAATTGTATTGTTCTAATATTATTGTATTTTTAATACTGAATGAATGCTTATGCTAAACAAATGTATGACTGCCTACGCCTACGCTGAGGATTTATTTGTTTGCCATTCGTAAGAACATGTGTTGCTATGGATTTGATCATTTACTGACGACATTGCCCACTACATGAAGAATATACAATGTTTGGTCTCGAAGAGTTCCCGATGTTCATAGTGAACTATAGCAAGTTCCATGTTTAGCGACGAGGTTATATGAGAGAAGGCACAGGCTAGATTGATGTTTTTGAAGCTTTCATGACACTAGTAGAAAAAGGGCCTACAGTCCCGGTCCATTTGGACCTTCAGTTCCGATTTTTCAACCGGGACAAACCAGTCGGGATTAAAGGCTCAACCTTTTAGTCCCGGTTCAAATGTGCACCGGGATCAAAGGCCCCACCACGTGGTGCGGCCAGGGGGCTCGTGGTGGAGGACCTTTGGTCCCGGTTCGTGGTACGGACCGGGACTGGAGGGTCTCTGCCGCGGCAGAAAAAATGGCTATTTCTCTGCCGCGGCAGAGGTTGAGGGTGGAGCAGCGTGGCCGTTTCTCTGCCGCGGCAGAGTTTCAGGTTTTTATATTATTCATTCAATTCTGCAATGCATACATTATTCAAGAAAACACAAACATTGTAATGTACATATAGACATGTTTTACAATATATAAAGTCGGGACCAAAGGTATCATATCTATTCATATCCCTAACATATAAGTACGAACTCGCGATGGTATTCTCCATTTCGAGCTATGACCTCGCTAAGAAAGAATCCCGCAAGTTCCTCTTGAATTGCTCGTATGCGATCCTTCGTTAGGAGAGAGTCCCGTAGGCGTTCCATCTAAATAAAAAAAGGAGATCAGTATATATGAATGGAACTCAATACAATTGATGGTAATAAAATAAGATTGTGAAATATTGTTCACGCACACGAATGGCTTGTATAGCCTCCTCCGGTTCCCTGTGACAGGTCATCTCACGAATGAACTCGTAGACGTAGTATCCACATAAGTTATTCTTGGATTCTTGCTTCAAACACTTTACGAAAAAAATAATTCGATCAAACTAATAATCAAGCATGGCTTTGAAACAAAATATCAAAGAGATTCACGGACAAAGCTATATATATAGTACTACTTACAGGGTGATCTTTAAATGTAAGCTCCGGTTTCCATTTACCCGGAATAATATTGATGAACCGTTTCCAAGCCATGTCCGGCAAAGGAAAAATGAGTTAAATGAGTTATTTGATTAGTTGATGATATCATCGAATGAGAACATATGAAGATGCACCGATACGATATTGATTGAAATTACCTCTGGAGCATGACAGCCATGTTCGCCCATTCATCATGTTCTTTACGTTTCGAGTCCATGACAAGTACTACTTCTTTGTTAAGCTTAATGATTAGGAGAATATAGTGGAAGCTGCACACGCATAACTCGCCGGATTATTTAGACTTCACATCGAGTAAGCGAAAATCGAATGGATGCAAGACAGTTATAACACTCACTTGAAGTTGTAAGGAAAGAATAGTTCCTTTTTGTTTGCTTGCTTTAGTAAAAACATTAGAATGTTGTCCTCTGTGTCCTTGGCGTACCGTCGAACTGTAACTTCATGAACGATGTTTGGATCAATGAACCCAATGTCATGGAGCTTGCCTCTTTTGCATTCGAGCATCTTCATTCTGCATAATATATAGCGTACAAAAAGAATATAGTGAGGATAATTATTAGTGCAAATGAATGAGCTGAGCTACAGACTTAATTACATCAATAATGACCAGCTGGTTGATACGTCCAATTTGCATCACTATTTTATATCATAATTTGCTGTTATTCATTGATATATTTCATATTGGGTCACAATACTTATGTTATTTCATCTATTTTGCATGTTTCATGATTATTTGGAGATCGAGCACCGGAGCCAGGATTCTGCTGGAAAAAGCACCGTCGGGATGCGATATTTCGGAAGATCAAGCTGTGGAAGGGAGTTTTACCAAAAATCCTATTTTTCCGGATGACGGAGGAAGCCGGAAGGGGGAGCCAGCTGGACCCGGGGTGGGCCCACACCATAGGGTGGCGCGGCCCATGGCCCGGCCGCGCCACCATGTGGTGTGGAGCCCCCTCGGCCTCTTTCGCCTCCTTTTCTTCGCGAAACCCTTCGTCCCGAAGACCTAAGCCACGAGAGGAATCCTCACGAAGGGTTACGGCCGCCTCGCGGGGCGGAGAACACCGAGAGAGAAAAGAGCTCTCCGGCGGGCGAGGAATCCGCCGGGGAAATTCCCTCCCGGAGGGGAAATCGACGCCATCGTCACCGCCATCGAGCTGGACATCATCTCCATCACCATCATCATCATCTCCACCATCATCACCGCCATCTCCACCGCTGGACATCGTCACCGCTGTAGCAATTTGGGTTTGATCTTGATTGTTTGATAGGGGAAACTCTCCCGATGCTGATTTCTACTTGTTGTTGATGCTATTGAGTGAAACCATTGAACCAAGGTCTATGTTCAGATTGTTATTCATCATCATATCACCTCTGATCATGTTCCATATGATGTCTCGTGAGTAGTTCGTTTAGTTCTTGAGGACATGGGTGAAGTCTAATTGTTAGTAGTGAACTATGGTTGAGTAATATTCAATGTTATGATATTTAAGTTGTGGTGTTATTCTTCTAGTGGTGTCGTGTGAACGTCGACTACACGACACTTCACCATTTATGGGCCTAGGGGAGTGCATCTTGTACTCGTTTGCCAATTGCGGGGTTGCCGGAGTGACGAAACCTAAACCCCCGTTGGTATATCGATGCGGGGAGGGATCGCGGGATCTCGAGTTTAAGGTCTGTGGTTAGATTTATCTTAATTACTTTCTTGTAGTTGCGGATGCTTGCAAGGGGTATAATCACAAGTATGTATTCGTCCTAGGAAGGGCGGTACATTAGCATAGGTTCACCCACACAACACTTATCAAAACAATGAAGATTAATCAGCCGTATGTAGCGAAAGCACTAGACTAAAATCTCGTGTGTCCTCGAGAACGTTTGGTCATTATAAGTAAACAAACCGGCGTGTCCTTTGTGCTAAAAAGGATTGGGCCACTCGCTGCAATTATTTCTCTCGCATTTTACTTACTCGTACTTTATTCATCTGTTACATCAAAACCCCCGAATACTTGTACGTGAGCATTTACAGTGAATCCTTCATCGAAACCGCCTGTCAACACCTTCTGCTCCTCGTTGGGATCGACATTCTTACTTATCGAAGATACTACGATACACCCCCTATACTTGTGGGTCATCAAGACTATTTTATGGCGCCGTTGCCGGGGGTGAAGCGCTATTGGTAAGCGGAATTGGTAAGGAAAACCTTTCTTGTTTGTGCTGATTTTATTTACTGCCTGTTGCTATAAGTCATTATGGAGAGATCTTCTCTTCAATTTCTATTTGGGAAATCTACTACTACTGCAACGGTAGTGGATGAGGCGCCAGGTGAGGAAGTAATACCATATAAAATACCTACGAAAATTATTGAACATGTTATGGATAACCGCTATGAAGGGGATGGAAGCTGTCCATCCTGGTGATCATTTACTTGTTTTTGCATGAATTATGCGGGTTATTCAAATGTGCAGGTATTGCTATGAATGAAGTTAGGAAGAAACTATTCTCTATATCGTCTGTACGGTAAAGCGGCGCATTGGTATAAATTGCTTGAAGAATGGTGATTCTCTTGATTGGGAGGACATTGTGCCTTTATTCTATTCCAAATTTTATCCTCCAAGTGAAATTCACAAAGATCGGAACCGCATATATAATTTCTGGCCTCATGATGGAGAGAGTATTGCCCAAGCTTGGGGGAGATTGAAGTCTTTAATGCTCAAATGCCCCATTCATGAGCTTCCTGGTAATATTATTATTGATAATTTCTATGCAAGACTTTCTTTTCAAGACAAGACTTTGCTTGGATACTTCTTGTTACGGATCATTTACACGCAACAAAGAAGAGTTTAAAAGGGACCTTCTTGATCGGATCCAAGAAAATGCTGAAGGTTGGGAGAACGACAAAGATAGAGAATCAGGTATAATTTATGATTATAAATGCATTGAAGCTTTTATGGATACTGATACATTTCGTAATATGAGTGCTACATATGGTCTTGATTCTCAAGTTGCTGCGAACCTTTATAAAGCTTTTGCCTCTTATTATGAATTGCCTAAGAAGAATTTTGATAAGTATCATGAACCGTACAAAGATAAAATTGATTCATCTATTAATAAGTGTGTTGTAATTGAAACTGCTGATCGTGTTATTCCTGAAGCTTATATTGAAAAAACTCCTTTTCTGCTAAAATGAAAGAGTACTCTGTTATAAATAGTGCGGTTCATAAAAGTGAAAAGAAACCTATAGAACCTGAAGAACAAATAAAAGTTGAACCTGCTGTTGCAATTGTTAAAGATCTTGTGACTGGAAATGTAGAGGATGGTCATATTATTTTCTGTGAAGATGCTTCTAATATTGTTTCACATCCTAATAAACCCGAACAAGCTAGTGTTCCTATGCTATCTGTTAGAATTGGTGATCATTGCTATTATGGTTTATGTGATATTGGTGCAAGTGTTAGTGCTATTCCTTATGAGCTTTACGCGGAGATTATGCACGAAATTGATTCTTGTGAACTTGAAGATATTGATGTGGTTATTCAGCTGGCTAATAGAGAAACTATTTCTCCAATTGGTATTGTTCGAGATGTGGAAGTTCTATGTGGTAAGATTAAATATCCTGCTGACTTTTTGGTACTTGGTTACTGCTTGCTAGTGATTATTGTCCTATCATTTTTAGTAGACCTTTTCTAAATACTTGTGGAGCTATTATAGATTGCAAGAAAGAGAAAATTTTGACTAAATTTGTTGGTGAATCTTATGAGTTTAACTTCTCTAAATTTACTAAAACTCCTTATAAAGCTGATTTGCCTAGTGATGATTTTAAAATGGAGCGAGTGCGCATCTATTGTTCTTGTTCCTAATAATCCTTTGCGGCAACATTTGGAGGATAGCGAGAGTGAAGTTTTTAGGAAAGAAAGAGATGAGCTTGAGGAGATTTTTCTTCGCCAACCTATTCTCAAGCATGATTTACCGGTGGAAGACTTGGGTACAACACCGCCACCAAAGGAAGATCCTGTTTTTGATTTAAAGCCTTTGCACGATAATCTTAAATATGCTCATATTGATGATAAGAAAATATATCCTGTTATTATTAGTTCTAAGCTTACGAGTTTGAAGAAGAAAGATTATTGCAAATATTGAAGAAACACCGAGGTGCTATTGGCTATACTCTTGATGACTTGAAGGGGATTTCTCCCTCTATTTGCCAACACGCCATTAATATGGAAGATGATGCGAAGCCTGTTGTTGAACCTCAGCGTCGTCTAATTCCTAAGATGAAGGATGTGGTAAGAAATGAGGTATTACGACTTCTTGAATCTGGTATTATATATCCTATTGCTGATAGTAGATGGGTTAGTCCTGTGCATTGTGTTCCTAAGAAAGGAGGAATGACTGTTGTGCCTAATGATAATGATGAGCTCATACCTCAAAGAGTAGTTGTAGGGTATAGAATGTTCATTGATTATCGAAAAGTTAATAAGGTTACTAATAAAGATCATTACCCTTTACCATTTATTGATCAAATGCTAGAAAGGTTATCTAAAAATACTCATTTTTGTTTTCTTGATGGTTATTCTGGGTTTTCACAAATTGCTGTTAAAGCTAAAGATCAAGAGAAAACCACTTTTACTTGTCCCTATGGAACTTATGCTTATAGGCGTATGCCTTTTGGTTTATGTAATGCTCCTGCTACTTTTCAAAGATGCATGTCTGCTATTTTTCATGGCTTTTGTGAGAGTATTGTGGAAGTATTCATGGATGATTTTTGCTGTCTATGGGAATTCTTTTGATAGTTGCTTGCGAAACCTTGATAAAGTTTTGCAGCGATGTGAAGAAACTAACCTTGTTCTTAATTGGGAGAAATGCCACTTTATGGTTAATGAAGGAATTGTATTGGGACATAAAATTTCGAGAGAGGTATCGAAGTTGATAGAGCTAAAGTTGAAGCAATTGAGAAGATGCCCTATCCGAGGGATGTTAAAGGTATTCGTAGTGTTCTTGGTCATGCTAGGTTTTATAGGAGATTTATTAAAGATTTCTCCAAGATTTCAAAGCCTCTTACTAATCTTCTTCAAAAAGATGTACCTTTTGTTTTTGATGATGATTGTAAGGAAGCTTTTGAAACTCTAAAGAAAGCCTTAACAAGCTGCTCCTATAGTTGAACCTCCTGATTGGAATTTACCATTTGAAATTATGTGTGATGCTAGTGATTTTCTTGTAGGCGCTTGTTCTTGGACAGCGAGTAGATAAAAAATTAAATGTTATTCATTATGCTAGCAAAACTCTTGACGCTGCTCAAAGAAATAATGCTACTACTGAAAAAGAATTGTTAGTCTGTAGTCTTTGCTTGTGATAAATTTAGATCTTATATTGTTGATTCAAAAGTTACAATTCATACTGATCATGCTGCAATTAGATACCTTATGACAAAGAAAGATGCTAAGCCGAGGCTTATTAGATGGGTACTTCTTTTGCAAGAATTTGATCTACATATTGTAGATAGGAAAGGTGCTGATAATCCTGTTGCTGATAATTTGTCTAGATTGGAAAATATTGCTTATGATCCTGTTCATGTTAATGATAGTTTTCCAAATGAACAATTGGCTGTAATAAAGGTGAGCTCGCGAGACAGTCCTTGGTATGCTGATTATGTTAACTTTATTATTTCCAAGTACTTGCCTCCAACCTTTTCAGCTCGACGAAAGGAGGAAATTCTTTTATGACTTGAGGCATTATTTACGGGATGACCCACACTTATATAAAGAAGGAGTGGATGGTATTATGCGAAGGTGTGTTCCCGAATATGAACAACAAGAGATATTGAGTAAATGTCATGGCGGTGCTTATGGAGGACATCACGCCGGAGATAGAACCGCGCAAAAGGTTCTACAATCAGGTTTTTATTGGCCAACTCTCTTCAAAGATGCAAGGAAGTTTATTTTATCTTGTGATGAATGTCAAAGGGTTGGTAATATCTCCGGACGCAATGAAATGCCTATGAATTATACTCTTGTTATTGAACCGTTTGATTGTTGGGGATTTGACTTCATGGGACCTTTTCCCTCTTCAAAAGGTAACACTCATATACTTGTTGCTGTTGATTATGTTACTAAATGGGTGGAAGCCATACCTACAAAAAGTGCTGATGGTGAGACCTCTTTAAAAATGCTTTTAGATATTATTTTTCCTAGATTTGGAGTACCTAGATATATTATGACTGATGGAGGTTCTCATTTCATTCATGGAGGTTTTAGAAAAACTCTTGCTACGTATGGTATTAATCATAGAATTGCTTCCGCTTATCACCCTCAAAGTAGTGGTCAAGTAGAACTATCAAATAGAGAAATTAAATCTATCTTGCGAGAAAACCGTTAATAAATCTAGAAAGAATTGGGCTAGTAAATTGAAAGACGCACTATGGGCTTATAGAACTGCTTATAAAAACCCCATGGGAATGTCACCTTATAAAATGGTTTACGGAAAAGCTTGTCATTTACCTTTAGAACTAGAACACAAAGCTTATCGGGCTGTTAGAGAATTAAATAAAGATCCTAAACTTGCCGGTGATAAGAGGTTGCTACAATTAAGTTCTCTAGATGAATGGAGAAGTGAAGCTTATGAAAATGCTAAACTCTTTAAAGAAAAAGTTAAAAAATGGCATGATAGAAGGATCATCAAAAGAGAATTTAATATTGGGGATAAAGTCCTATTGTATCGGTCTCGTCTCGGATTCTTTGCGGGAAATTACTCTCGAAATGGGAAGGACCATATGTTGTTGAGGAGGTGTATCGTTCGGGAGCAATTAAAATTAGCTCTCTCCAAGGCAATGCTACGCAAGTGGTGAATGGACAAAGACTCAAGCATTATATCTCGGGTGATTCTTATAATGTTGATGTTGATATTATTCGAGTGGACACCGGAGCTGCATCAAGGACCTATGGTCGCGAGCCGACCTCGAATCGGCCACGTTTCGGTACTGAAAAGTTCGCGATTACTCCGGACATTACTTTTCCGTTTGTTGGAACATGAAAAATTATGGTTGAACTGAGTGGAAAGACGCACGGCGTGCCACCACGGACGCGCGGCCGGCAGGCGTGCCGACATGGTGACGCCTCATCGCCTTTCGACTCAGTTCGACGTCTTCCGTTTGTTCGAAATTTTATTAAAATCCGGACCTGGAGGTCGTATATCGTTTCTCGACGTGTTTGTTCAGTGTTCTCGGATCTTTTCGGTCTAGAAGCACCATGGCCTCCAACAACAAGGGCAAGGGGCTTTCGGAGGAAGAAGTGAAGAGGGTGCCATCAAGACAAGAGCAGCAAGCCGTTGGGAGCAAGCAAATCTTGGTGGGATCTGTTGACACTCGACGTTGTTTTTCTCATAACTTGCAGGGACCTTTACCACCCGCTCTTAGCCTCGACTCCTTCCCTGTGTTGGAAGAAGCTCTACGAACTACCGATGAGTTTTGTGATCAATATCGGGCTCTAAGAAGAGAAGTGGAGATACTCCAGGAGGAGAATTGTCGCCTCCGAAGAATGCTGGAATACCATTCGATTCACATCACAAGGTCATCACCGCCAACTTCAGATAACAATGAATCTCTTCGAGTCTTAGTGCAGAATTGCCAAGCTGAGAAACTGAAGTTGAAGGAGTTTTGTAAGAAGCGCGGGAGGAGTTCATCACCACCATCGCCAAAGGAGTAATCCATCATCGGTATTGGCATCCCCTTGGTTTGTTCCAAGCTTGGGGGAGTGCCGCGGTATCACATCATCATTACCTTTTACTTTTTACTATCAAGTAGTGCCATATCATGAGTAGGGAAGTTATCGTATAAGATGGGTTGCAGTGTGGAAGTATCTCTCCTTTAGTTTGTCTATGTATCCCTTGGTGTGAGTTATCGTTATGGAATATTAATGAGAAGTCTTATCATTTACATATTGCACACCTTATTTTAGTTTGCAATTTCTACTATATGATTGATCTTGATTTTAGTATTGGTACCACTTTGGGAGCATTGAGTTAATCTATTTGGTTTTGGCAAACTTAGCAATGGTCAATAGCAACAACACTTTGAGTTTTAGAAGAATAGAGGAATACATGTAGAAGATATTATTATCTTTCTTATCAGTCCTTAGCTTAGTATTCTAAAGTTAAAACTGTTTGTGCTTACAAGTAAGATGCATGATTGTTTCTATCACATGTATATTTGTTTGTTTCCCTCAACTCTTATGCTTGCTAATTAACCTTGCTAGCCAAAGACCTGTGCTGAGAGGGAATACTTCTCGTGCATCCAAACCTGAACCCAAACCTATGCCATTTGTGTCCACCATATCTACCTACTGCATGGTATTTTCTGCCATTCCAAGTAAATACTTCATGTGCTACCTTTAAACGATTCAAAACTTATTACTTCTTATTTGTGTCAATGTTTTATAGCTCATGAGGAAGTATGTGGTGTTTTATCTTTCAGTCTTGTTAGACAGCCTCCACTAATGGACTAGTGGCTTCATCCACTTATCCTATAATTTTGCAATAAGAGCTGGCAACGGGGTTCCCAGCCCCAATTAATCAACTTTCATTAATAATTCTCTTCACATGTTTTGCCCTGATTCATCGGTAAGCAACTTAATTTTGCAATAGACACTCCTCCATGGTATGAGATTGTTGGAAGGCACCCGAGGATTCGGTTAGCCATGGCTTGTGTAAGCAAAGGTTGGGGGAGTGTCATCCTTAAATAAACTAAAATACATGTGTAAACAAAAGAGAAGAGGGATGATCTACCTTGCTTGGTAGAGATAACGTCCTTCATGGGAGCCGCTCTTTGGAGGTACTGTTTGGCAAGGGGGTTAGAGTACCCGCTACCGGTCGTTGACAACAACAAACACCTCTCAAAACTTTACTTTTATTCTCTTTATATGATTTCAAAACTGAAAAAGCTCTAGCACATGATTTAATCTCTGCTTCCCTCTGCGAAGGGCCTGTCTTTTACTTTATGTTGAGTCGGTAAACCTATTTCCCTCCATCTCAAGCAAGCATTTGAGTTGTTGTGATTAAACTATTATATTGTGATTTGCTTCATCATGTCTTTACTCTTTCTTGTTTAGTACAAGTTTTACCTTGAATGAATATAGCTTTGAAAGTCATCAATGATTAATATGATTGAGTATGCAAGTTTACCATAAGCTTTAATATGAGAGCGCTGCTCAATAGATGAATATAATCTGTTAAATGTTCTACGACCAAGAACAAAGTTTGCCATCACCAATTATGATTCCTTATGCACCTTTATTTGTGATTACCTTATACTTGTTTCAAGTTGAGTTATATGAGGAGGTTGTTTACTATAATGTCTTGTGTGAATGAATATGATGCTTCTCGTCCGTATTTTATTTATCGACACTTCACTCCATAAAAATGTGGTCCTGTTTACCGAGTTCAGTTTCGCTTGGGGACAAGCGAAGTCTAAGCTTGGGGGTTGTTGATACGTCCAATTTGCATCACTATTTTATATCATAATTTGTTGTTATTCATTGATATATTTCATATTGGGTCACAATACTTATGTTATTTCATCTATTTTGCATGTTTCATGATTATTTGGAGATCGAGCACCGGAGCCGGGATTACTGCTGGAAAAAGCACCGTCGGGATGCGATATTTCGGAAGATCAAGCTGTGGAAGGGAGTTTTACCAAAAATCCTATTTTTCCGGATGACGGAGGAAGCCGGAAGGGGAGCCAGTTGGACCCGGGGTGGGCCCACACCATAGGGTGGCGCGGCCCATGGCTCGGCCGCGCCACCATGTGGTGTGGAGCCCCCTCGGCCTCTTTCGCCTCCTTTTCTTCGCGAAACCCTTCGTCCCGAAGACCTAAGCCACGGAGGAATCCTCACGAAGGGTTACAGCCGCCTCTGCGGGGCGGAGAACACCAGAGAGAAAAGAGCTCTCCGGCGGGCAGGAATCCGCCGGGGAAATTCCCACTACAAGAAATATGGTGACTTGCGACCCTCCATATTGGTCATTGAAAGGTCATTGTGTGCCATCTATGACCACGTCATGACCAATAACTGTTGGTCGCCAGTCGAGCGTCACTGACGGATCACAACGACCTTATTTTTTGATTGGTCATAGACAATTATGACCAACATTGATGGTCATATGTTCTACGACCAAAATCTTGGTCACGGGCAATCTCATATGTCCACATCAGATCCGACGTGTCAAATCCTACGTGGCAGATCTACGACCAAACCAAATGGTCGTCCATATGGGCCAAGCCCATTAATTCCAGCGCATTTATCTTGTTTTGTTGAAATTCGTTCAGATTATTGGGCCAAGCCCAAACGTTTGGCCTTTTTATTTTTGTTTTTGGGCCATGGCTTTTCTATCTCAATAGTTCTTTTCCAGCAATTGGTCTCAAGTTGTTGGCGGGTCTTTCTTGTCAGGTTCTCGTCACGTTGCTTTAGGTTCGATCTTCAGATTTCAATTTCCATGTTTTGCGAGTAAATAAATAAGCATTATTCACATCAAAGCAGTAATCATAAGTTGTATTTTAATTAACAACGACAATCAGTCTATTACATCATATATCACACACAGGATAGCCAGCTCTACAAATATAGTAACTAATACTTTTTGCTGAGTAGGGCTTCACGTGTCTTCAAACTTTCTTTCAGCGTTCAGCTCCTATAAAACCTTTGCATACCGTCAATAAAGAAAATGGATTTGACGTGAAATGATGCACCTACATTACAATACATAGAAAAATAATATATTATGTTTATCAAAAGTTCCAGCAGAAATCAAAAACAGAGTAAAACCGTATGACGCACAACTGACATTAAGCACAGATTATTAAAATTTATAGCAACAGGTTAGAAAGACAGAAATGAAGATTACACAGAATTTTACACCCATCAAACTGTTTTTATTCGTAATGTTCACATGAATGTTCGAGATTACACATAAGCATCCAATGTCTCTAGTAGTTGGCATTCCAATGAAGATTTCCATATTGCAATACGTAATTAAGTTAGTACATATTAAATCTGCATCCTAGTTGGTTATGCGTGCTAGATGAGAAAGATAAAAAAAAGTCTTGAGACACCTTATGGTTCTCCGGATGCAGTAGCAACATAACTCAGTTATGCAGGTGAAATTACTAGTGAGTCAAGAGTGGCAGACAGAACTTGGGCCAACAAGGAGAAATTGGATTTAAGAAACATACCCTTAGAGAACACCAGTGACTGTCCGGTCAGGTGCTCCAGCACCTAGAAAAAAAATGAAAACAATGAAGTTAACAACAATGTTTGCAGTAAAGGTGTATTTCTAACACAACATATTGAGAGAGATTACTTTAACCGTTAGTGCCACTAAGATATTCTTTTTTGGCCTGTAATACCGTACATGGGAATTGCCTATAGTGCCATTCAGATTACACAAATTTAAGTCAATCCACAAATATCAGAAAATGGAGCAGAGATGACTAACAATAGTGGTTACATGGCAGCATCATTTGTATCACAAGCTGATGCATGTCCAAACACTAGCACACTTCAAAAGAGGCACTACAACTACAGATATAGAATATGCCAGCGCCAAGCCAGGCTAGATCATCACTGGCTTACAGTTCCACAAAGTACTAATGAAACAATAATGCTTTTTTTTAGATTCTGAAACAAGAATGCTATAAGCGAAATAGAGCACTCGCTACTCAATAGTATCTAGCAAGGAATTGAACACTACAAATTACATGGAAATACAATACTGTGCAGAAGGGTAATCCAAATTAAGCATGGAATGGCAAGTATTTACTTAACCAATGAAAGGAAAGGCAATGTGCAATCATTATATGTACAGATAGATTTCCAATTTGAACATAGGAACAAGGAGCATGGAAATCATGTTAGAAGACCTATGGTCAAGCACAATGTAGTAGTACTGTGATGATAGCTGGTAACTACAACAGAGAGGGAGGGAGGAAGGGGATGATGGCGAGCTCCCCTCGCTGCACTCCTTGCTTCCCGAACTCCCACATGTGTGAAGTTCTTGGTCCATTAGGATTAAAGACTGACTGGTTCAGCAAGGTTCTATAATGTTTAAGTTAAAGGTTGAGAAATGAGAACCAGTAAGAACTTCACACATGCCCAATTCAGAATTTGTCATTATGGCAGAACCATCCGACTAGATCAGTAGCTATAAGTAGCTTTGCTCAGTATCTGGCCTTGAAATTTCCCAAAATGTAATTTTTTTATCAAACTTGAGACTGAATATACACATGTTTAACTAATCAGAACGCAGTATTCACCACCGGAATTACAGCAACTCTAACAAACAACAAGACACATGTGCTATTGAAACAGTGCTTACCATAGAGAGCTGCTTGTTGTTGGGCTGCTTCACCTTGTAGACCTTCCTGAACCGCTCCCTGCAGAACCAAAAACACACCAAAACAACTGTGGGGACACGAAACACACCACAAGAACAAAACGAATCTCAAAAAAGCACGCAGATCTGGGGACTTACATGAAGACAAAGAAGGCGCTTGGGGGTGCTTGGGCTTGTTGGGGTCCTTCTCGGCCTTGCTCTTCTTCGGTGAGAGCCTGCACCATAGAAAACCAACAGAAAATCGAATCAGAAAGGAAACATGTCGTATTACTGATATTTAGCTATGCAGCATACATCTCAAGTAAATCTAATGGACTCTTAGCAGTAACCAATGCTAAAAAGATTGCTCTAAGATTACTAGTGAACTAGTGAAAAGCACTCAAGTAACCACATAAAGATGATACTAATTACCTACAAGGTAAATACAGATTATAGGTTAGAAATATACAATATAGCAATAAATCTTGGGATTGGGATGTTGTGGTGTAAGCATCGTTTGATGCACCAGAAGATCAAGGTAATGAAGAAGGCTTTCAATTTCAGAAAAGAGTGTTGATCTGTGTCCTACGCTTTCCTCAACAAACAACAAGAATGAAGTTGAGACATAATTCACACTGCTACTAGGTAGATTCTTCATTTTTCATACTGATTCACAATAGCAGCTGACTGCCTCAAGATTAATTGAATATAAAACCTTCTATACCACCACATTACTAAGTAGAGGATTCAGAAAACAACATTACAGAAAATTTGTATGAAGGATTCAGACTTATATACATAATTAATTGGCAGCATTTGTGCCAAATGAATACCAGCTAGAGAACTGCACAATCAACTCCATCAGGCCCAGCACATACTCCATCAGATCTACGAGAATAACCAAGCAAGGTAGGTGTCAGTAAAGCATCAAGGATGCTGCTGTTGCAAGTCAAACCAAGTAAAATACAGGTCAATTAAATATAAAACAAATAGAGACTGTAATGGGTGACTTAGTGTTAACATCATCAAACATACATGGCTGTAAACAGTTCCCCTGGTCTAGCACAAGTTTTTCTTGTTGACACACTTTATCTCACTTAAAGATACATTAAACAGAATGGGATTCTGAAAATAAGACACAAGTACAACCCTATAGCATCGCAAGCCAAAAAGCACAGGTTCTGAATTCTCTACAATAAATCGAATATTGGTTTACACTCAGTTCATCTATTATTACAAACAGGTTGATGCAACCATGCACATTCCAACAGTAGGAGATAACAGTCAGAAAATTATACATAGATGGGATGCACAGCAGCTAGACAAACATAAATAGGTGCCTAACAGCTTAATCTGGACTGGACCAATATAGAAAAAACATTCTTACCATGCAAATGATATTGAGGCGTTGCTCTCCATCAGCACAATAGCCGACCAAATTTACAAGATTTTGATGGTACAGTAAACTGAGCCTAAGGGCCTCCACGAGAAATTCTTTGTTCCTTGATTACTATACCTATTGATCTGATTTTTAGCCACAACCTGCAATAGATGCTTCTGCAGTCGTGGATGCGCATGTAGTAGACAATCCATCCCTCCGTAGCCGCTAGGGTATTTTCCACGCACACTACCACACACGCACAGAGGGAAAAAACGCATCAGCATCAGCAGGAGAGGAACGAGGGACGTGAGGTCGAGGGGGGATGCGTGAGTGCTCACCGGCGTTGTGTGGATGAGATGCGGGGTTCCGTCGGGAAGCAGCAGCAGCAGGTGCCGGAGAGCGGTGTCGGAGGAGAGCAGCCGCAGCACCAGTAGGTCATGGCCCTCCTTGATCCGGCGGCGTCGCATCTGGAGTAGGAGTAGGAGTAGGAGCAGGTCGCCGTCCTTCTCCAGGATGAGCGCCGGAGCAGGACCGGGCCGACAAGGGGCAAGGCATGCCGTCGCGCGTAGGAGGTCGGTCGGAGAGGAACCAGATAATCCGCGGGAGGCCAGGCTGGTTCGTGGCTGACATCGGCGGGCTAGGGTTTGCGTGCGGCTTGTTGACTGGTGGTGCGGATGGCGGGATCGGTAGACTGCGAGATGCCTTGTGGTGGGAGGAGATGGAAAGAGAAGGGCAGGGGGTGGCGCCGGTCGAGCTTGGGCTAGGAGAGGCCGGCGGCGCTCGCGTCTGGCGGCGGAAGAAAGAGCGAGGAAGGAGGGGGCGTCTCGTGGGTGGATAAGGTTTGCGGTCTGGCTGGGCCAGCACGGGAAATTTGGCGGAGATAGGCGCGTGATCTGGGCGGGTACCAAAATTTTCGCTAAGAAGTAGAGGCAAAGGGGCGCCAGGCTAATAGTATTGGGCAGAATTCCGTATTGGGCGGGCCACTAAAATTTTCGGTAAGAAAAGGCAAAATTCACGGGACACCCCAACTAAAGCCGAGCTTAATGGTGGCTTTTTAAAGAAAAACAAAGATGACACTTGTAAGTTTCAAAAATTCAGAACGCATATAAGTGTACGAATGTTGAATTCTACCATTTAAAAAAATCTCAATTGAAAATTCGTTGTATTCTAATCTAAACAAAAATGACAAATCTAACAATTTTTCAAGTTTTCAAAATGCGTCTCATTCATCATACTCAAATCCACACATTTGTCATTCTTCTCAGATTAAAATACAAAGAATTTTGATTTGTTTTTTGTGCACTAGTAGACTTCATTATTATCTACACCTAGAAAAACAATTCAACTTTTTTGAAACTTTTATAAACTATTTTCAAATTTGTCAAAAAACGAGCTACATGTAGATTGGAGTAATTTTTGCGCGCCCAAAAATTTGATCATTAGGTCTCGCATGTGAGTTTGCTTGTCCTACATGTTACTTAGTCGTGGATCCTGCATGTCATGTTGACGGTCCTGTGATAAATGGGTCCCACCTGTGATTGGATAGGTTGTGTAATTGGACCTTCTGGTCAACATTTCAATATGTGGGTCCGATCTATCAGTGGTAGGTTCTAACCTAGAGCCATAAGTGAAAATTGACACATAGGTGAAATTGGTGAGGTGGTCGAACCGGTCATTTCATCGCATCACATATTAACACCTATGACCTTTTAAATTGGTTGTAATCAACTAAAAATAAGGTCCTAGTCTGCCCCATCTCGTCTATGACCAGTTCATCTAAGGAAATCATGACCTTTCTGATTAAAACGGTCGTAATGATTTAGGCTTTGGACCATCTCAGGTGCCTTACAACCATTTGGTACAAAATGGTCATGGACATATGACCATTTCACCCAGGGTCACTATAAGAAGGTCACTAGTTAACACATTTCTTGTAGTGTCCCTCCCGGAGGGGGAAATCGACGCCATCGTCACCGCCATCGAGCTGGACATCATCTCCATCACCATCATCATCATCTCCACCATCATCATCGCCATCTCTACCGCTGGACATCGTCACCGCTGTAGCAATTTGGGTTTGATCTTGATTGTTTGATAGGGGAAACTCTCCCGATACTGATTTCTACTTGTTGTTGATGCTATTGAGTGAAACCATTGAACCAAGGTCTATGTTCAGATTGTTATTCATCATCATATCACCTCTGATCATGTTCCATATGATGTCTCGTGAGTAGTTCGTTTAGTTCTTGAGGACATGGGTGAAGTCTAATTGTTAGTAGTGAACTATGGTTGAGTAATATTCAATGTTATGATATTTAAGTTGTGGTGTTATTCTTCTAGTGGTGTCGTGTGAACGTCGACTACACGACACTTCACCATTTATGGGCCTAGGGGAGTGCATCTTGTACTCGTTTGCCAATTGCGGGGTTGCCGGAGTGACGAAACCTAAACCCCCGTTGGTATATCGATGCGAGGAGGGATCGCGAGGATCTCGAGTTTAAGGTTGTGGTTAGATTTATCTTAATTACTTTCTTGTAGTTGCGGATGCTTGCGAGGGGTATAATCACAAGTATGTATTAGTCCTAGGAAGGGCGGTACATTAGCATAGGTTCACCCACACAACACTTATCAAAACAATGGAGATTAATCAGCTGTATGTAGCGAAAGCACTAGACTAAAATCCCGTGTGCCCTCGAGAACGTTTGGTCATTATAAGTAAACAAACCGGCTTGTCCTTTGTGCTAAAAAGGATTGGGCCACTCGCTGCAATTATTTCTCTCGCATTTTACTTACTCGTACTTTATTCATCTGTTACATCAAAACCCCCTGAATACTTGTATGTGAGCATTTACGAGTGAATCCTTCATCGAAACCGCCTGTCAACACCTTCTGCTCCTCGTTGGGATCGACATTCTTACTTATCGAAGATACTACGATACACCCCCTATACTTGTGGGTCATCACTGGTTCATCAGACTCTCCCTTCGGCTTGTGCCATTCTCGAACGGTGATCGGGATGCAGTCCCTAACAAGCACTCCACATTGACTTATAAATAATTTTGCATGCTTCTTGGGAGCAATCGGTTTACCACTCTGATCGATTTCGGTGATGTTGTTCCTAACACCATCGGCCAATTTTTTGGTTGCGCCTCGCTTCAACTTTACAGAAGAATTGCTCGATCTGGAGGGCTGAAAAAGAAATAATTTATCGTCAATACAAATTAGTTAATGCATCTAGTCAGTAGCGGCTTAATTTATATACCTCGGTGGTAACTATGGTTCCATCACCGGAGCCATTATGAACTTCTTCCTCACCGGAGCCATCTTCTCTTCGGTCAATATTCTCCGCTCCCTCACCGGAGTCATTCAAAAAAGTTGCGGTGACATCGTCACCACCATCATCCGGAATACCGCCGCCGCCATCATCCAGAGTACCATTGGCTATGAGGTTAGCCATGAATTCTTCTTGGTCTTCGTCTCTTTGTCCCTCCATTCTTTGTGCAATGACTTGCAAGTTATAGGAACCATCGTATGATCACATATATATAGATATTAATTAAGGATAATGCAGAAAATTGAAATTAGAGTTACATATATAGTTATTAATTAAGGATCGATAATGTAGTGCTGAAAGCAGATAGTGCAGTTACATGCATACATAGCTCGGGTCCATTTTTATTTAACCCTAATATATCACTAGAACCTCTCAAAGGCGCCGACCGGATCCTGAGCCGCGCCGGCTGAACACCCAAAGACACGGAACAATAACACGATTATAGCTAATGTGAGATCCCTGCATAACTGACCATCCCCTCCTATGCATGGTGTCTAACGCATGCATGCATTTTATCAATGACAAATGGAAGGATAAAGTTGTTAACCTCGATGGAGAAAAAAAAGATAGTTACGTGTGGCTTATTTTGTGTGAACTCAAGTGGCAAAACCTCTTAGGCATTTCATCGAACACCTCTTGTGCATATGAAGAGAGCAAAGCAACATACACCCCTCTTGTGATAAGAAGTGGAAAAATGGCTAAGTGTGGTTCATACTTGGGCAGGGCAAGGTATATGTAGGCAGATGGGCACTTGGTCCCGGTTAGTAAGACAAATCGGGACCAAAGGGTAGTCCTTTGGTCCCGGTTGGTAATACAAACCGGGACCAAAGGGTTTCGAGGCCTGACACGGTCTGACACGCCCCCTTTAGTCCAAAGACCCCAAACGAACCGGGACCAAAGGGTGGGGTCGCCCCGCGCCGAACAAACTGGGACCAATGCCCCCCATTGGTCCCGGTTTGCTTTAAAACCGGGACTATTGCTCCCAGGGATGCTGGACAAAAGGCATGTTTTCTACTAGTGTGATCTCGCAAACTTGTAACAATCAATTTGTTCAACCAATGCACAATTGTTTGAACAATCCTTGAACAACGCGGTTGTACGCAAAATCATGTTATGATTTACGCTTTCAACAACCACTTTATTCATATGACTTTAAATGTTGTTGTTATTTTTCTTTTTGCGAAACAGTACAGATGTAGATGCTCACATGTACGTACATACACTCATCCGATCCAAGAGACCTGGATCTAGGGTTTCCCCCGGAGCAACACGAGTGAGTAGCCGTAGACTGCGACGACAATGCCTTCAAGAAGGATGCGACGCTTAACGCTGCCATCACCCGTCAACCGTGGCACGGTTTTCACCGACAGCCGCTAGTCCCCAACTCGGCAAGAACCAACGTAGAAGCCAACAAAGATGATGCCTTCGTAAGGAAACGACGCCAATAGCCGCCGCCATCATCCGCCAAGAACGATTTCAAGGCGCGTTTTCACCGGTGGCCCCTTCACCGCTAGCTCGTCGTCGACTAGATCTTCATCGCCGGAGTAGACGGATCTCGTGATCCGCCACCCCAGCAACCAGCCGACCACATCCGGCGAAGGAGGAGGTCGCCACCACCATGCCAAGGATAGTCGCCCATGGCGTCCTCGTGCCTCGGAACGAACCCAGAACCTGCACGAAGCCGGCATCCTTGTGACCGCAGTAGTATGATCGCAGCCCACCCGATCCCGTCAGGACCCAGATCGTACCCGAACCACCGCCGCCGCCCGCCAAACGATGGAGATCCTCTCCCTCCTCTGGTGGCCGCCGCTCCATGGCACCGCCGCCGACAGCCCGATGCGGATCGCCGCCGCCGGAGACGCGAATCTGCGCCCCCACGGATGTTGTGGCCGGGGAAGTCCGCCGCCGCCGCCACGCCACCAGAGCTTTGCCCGGCGACGCCTCCAGCAGCGGCGGTGGAAGGAGGGGATGCGCTGGGGAGGGGGAGGAGGGGAGTCGCTGGGGGGGCGCCGCCGCGCCCATCAGGTGTGTGAGCTGATGAGACATACTCTGTAGGTGGTACAATCCAAAAAATGACAAGCGGATTTTGGTTGCGGCTTACAATGCTACTTTTCCATAGCACACCATCGACTGCCCTTGCTGCTGTAGTCACCAATAGATACAGATCGCTGTCCAGCATGCTGATTTGGTCCAAGCATCCATGGCCTAAGGTGAGCTTGGGTTTAGAAAGTAGTGCGAGCACGGGAAGGAAGGGTTTACCTTGGAGATGAGCTGCTGTAGCTGGAACTCGAGGTTTATCTCACTTTCGACATCGACGCGTTGATGTGTTCTGCGTTACCAGCGTGAGTGGACCTATGGCGCCCTCTGTCTCCATGGATGGCTGTTTCGCCGCCTTCCAACGCGAGGGAGGAGGACGGTGTCACCGCCATCGGCTTGAACTGTGAGGCATCATCCTCTTGTCCTCCAGCCGGAGATCTAGAGCTCCAGCGCCGGTAGACGAATTTTTTGAGGTAGCGCGCCATGCTGGCGCTAGGGACTCCACTGGCGCGCCACCACCACCCTCCGTGTAGCCACCCTCCCGCGGGACACACTCCTATAGTGCCTCCTCTCCCACCGACCACCGCGACCGCCCCGTCCGGCTCCATCCACCGCTCACCCTCCACGCCACCGCCCGCCAACGCAGCCATCCCGTGCTGCTCTGGAAGCTCGTCGTGCGATGTCACGTTGAAGCCGACCGTTCCTGCTCCGTCGTGCTGCCGCTACCGCATCGGGCGCTCAACCTGCTAGCGCTGCCGCGTCGGGCGCTCAACCTGCTGCTGCTGCAGGGCACGGTTGGCGGCTGCGAGGGGTGGAAAGGAGGAAGCGAGGGGCTCAAGCATTGGGGATAGGGTTTTCACCGAAGCCACCAAAGGAGTAGGTGGGTTTCGTTGGACTTTGGCCCATGTGCGCGCTCGCGCGACGAAGGGGTCGGAGGAAGTCGGACGACGAAAGATTCCACGCAGTGTGGAGGCAGACAGAATAGGAAACACATTCGTTCTTTTTTATGTAGCGTAGATGCAAAGTCAAAACATGATTCATTCTTATTACCTCACGTGTAAGATATGCCTCAAATTAACACTTACCACTCAAATTAACATACCTTCAAAACGTGTGTCCTTACTTTGAGCAATCTTATTACCTCAGTCGGTCAGACTTCTCTTCGTTTTTTATTTTCCGTATATACTGATTTTTTATTAATAGAGACGTGCATTGTACATGGAAGCATACCAGCATGGGAAGAAAACATTTACACCTTTTGATCAAATCTTTTGTTGAGATTGAGTAAATCCTCTCGCTAGAGTCAAGGCTCGATTCTAGAGATTCTTTACTGTGTGTGCAATGTGCAAGTAATTTTTCCATGTGTGTGTGCAAGTATAGACTGTCCATTATCGCCCCATTTACTGGTCCTGTTTTTTTTTTTTCCCACATCGTGTTCAATTGCTTGATTAATACCGTTTACCGCGGGCGCACAGCCTGGTTCTTAATCTCTTTTAATTGCTCCTGATTTCATGCTATACTATTAATTTGATTCCATATAAGGGATAGCGACCTTACTGGCATTCCACTATAAGAACCCCCAATCGATCGCATATATCCACAAGGTTGTGAGGTAGGCGTGCAGCATCATTAGCATATACAAATCTTTCACCGAAGCCTCGTCTTCTATTATCCAGAAGGATGAAGACTGGAAGCACGATGTTCATCGGTCTTGTTCTTCTCGTGCTATCCTCAGGTAATCAACAGATGGATCTTCTAACGTAGCTCGTGTTAATCATATATTTTCTGTTTCTTTTTTCTGATCCTCCTCTTATCTGTTTGCGAGATGCAGGCATGGTGACTAAGACGATGGGTGAGTTGTGCGAGGCACCAACGATAGTTTCACCTAGATGCGTTGACAACGGCGTCTCATGTAAGGTGCAATGCGAAAGATACATTTACATTGGCAAGGTTACTGCCGAGTGCGTCCGCGAGGGGTGTCAATGCACGGTCTGCATACCACATGATTAAGCATGGCATTCGTTTTTCTTGTTACCTGTGAAATAATGTCTTTTTTCCTTTTTTTGCGAGTAATAATCGGGGGAACTAGTGTATTTGTTTTGTGCCACAACATTACTTGTCACTGGAAAATCTATTGATTCGGTTATAAATGTCTCCCCAGAGTTCTGTTTTGTGCGACGGACCAAAAAAATACCTTCCTTTTGCCTTTGACATTGACACATGGAAAATTCCACTTGAACTTAATATATTAGACTAGCTGGAAATTATATTATTTTATATTTATTTGAGCAATTATGTAATACTACATCAGATATGAGGATAAATTTAGATTCAAGCAGAGAAACTGCTAAAAACTTTACAATGAGAAATAAGTTATTTGCTACATAATCACCCGTCAACCACAAAGCACAAAAATATACATTGAATAAAAGATATATAGGTAGTATTTAAAACTTTAGCTATTAATATAAAAATATTTGTCTACTCAGATTTTTATAACACTAGACTTAGAGCATTTCCAACAGAGGCTCTAAAATTTGGTGCTGTAAAAATCGTTTGCAGCGCGCTCAATCCGGATATAACGCGCGGTGTCGATGCGAGCTTCACCAGAGGCTCTATTTTACAGGGCAACTAGGAAGCCAAAAACAACCCTTCACCAGAGGCTGTAAAATAGAGCTCCACAAACAAGTTTCTTCAACATTCGTACAACAAACAAGATCAAACAGGCCACAAATAAATCTGAAAAATTCAACTAAATTTAAACATACGTAAAACAATTAAGATCTAGCAGCTCCGGCAGCACGAACTAGCAGCACTTGCAAGGGAATCGATCCAGAACCAGCATCCATGTCCAATTAAAAAGAAAAAGGATTGCAATCGATCCGAAATCCATCACGATTTGACGACCGGTACTAGGAGCTGGGAATTCATCAATTGATGAGGCCTGCTCCAAACATGCGCGTCTCCCTGAGGCCTGCAGCCGGCATCCCCGCATCTCACCCTTGCTCCGGCGAGGCACCTCTCCCTGCACCGCCGAGCTCGCGGCTGGCTGCCCCACGCATCTCCCTGCTTCGACGAGGCATGCGGCCGGCTTCCCCGTCTCCCGCCCTTGCTCCGGCGAGGCGCGTCTCCCTGCTCCGTCGAGCCTGCGGCCGGCTGCCCCGCGCGTCGCCTGTTGACCGCCCCGCCTGACCCCGCATGCCCCCATCTTCCCCATGAGCGGCTCGCCGGCGGCCCTCCACCGAGGACGGCGCAGCGGCGACAACTGCGCCGCGGAGGCCGCGCCCCAATCCCGTCTTCAACCCTCGCCTCCATGCCCCACGAACGGCCTGACAGGGAAGTTTTAGCGGCAGTTGGGATTTTCGCGCGAGCGAGCGCGCTGGATCAGGAGCGGCATATATACAGCCCACGATACCGCACCCGCACTATTTTACAGCTTCTGCTGGAGCTCTTTTTTTTTTTTTTTTTTGCCTCTCGCACCCAAAAACGACGGTTATTATAGCGCGGAGCGTTTTTTAGGCGTCTGTTGGAGATGCTCTTAGTAGTTATATATAATAACAAGTTTATTTAGAATGGTGAAAGCTTGACAACAAAGACCATATCCAAATCCGAAACAATGAAATATTATATCAAAAATCTGGCCGCGCAAATGCGCGGGCCAACATGCTAATTTTGTACTCCCTCCGGTCCGAAATAAGTGCCGGATGGCCAGTGCAATTAACGTTTTACAAATAAGTTCTTGAGAAATCTGAAAAAAGCTATTCCTGCCCGGTGCCTAGTGTCCGCATTTGCCGGATCGAGCTGATAGCTCGCCTCCGCGTCTGGCCGGCCGGATCGAGCTGCAGGAGACCCGTGTCACCGTATGGCGAGCTTGATCTGGGGTAACCGTGCCGCCGAAGATCATCTCTTCCAACGTCTTCGTGAGACTCATGCTGATGGCGGACCGCCGGTACATCTGCCTCGCGCTGTCGACTGGCGCCGCCTCTGTAGTTGCGGGAGAAGGATCCGGCGCGTCCATCCCCGCGACCACCGGATCTGGCGCGTCCGGTGTCGTAGCCACCAGAGCAGGCCTCGCCCACACCGTATCCGGGCGATTCGTCGCCGGCTTGGACCAGAGGTCAATCTTTTTTGTGATGGGTGATTCGCGCCGAGCTGATTGGAGGTGTAGTAGGGGAGCGACGCGAGGGAAGGTGGCGCGGAGAGGGAGGGAAGATGGCGGCGCGAGGAGAGAACGGCGGCTACATGAGGTCGGCGGCGGCGCGAGGAACGGGTGAGGGTGGGATGAGGCCTGGCCAGGATTTCGTGCAGGTCAGGTGCGGGGTGGATGGGTGGTTGTCGTTCCTCACGATAGAGGAGTGCGGGTTGACGAAGGAAAAAACTTGATGGTTCTTTTGCAAAGTTGATTGTCCGACTCTTTTTTGGGATCGGAGGGAGTATTATTTTCCCCTTCCTAGACATTCTTAACCTTAGCTCTCTGATCCCACTTGGTATCTTCACCTCGTCTAAGTTTATTTAATTTTTCATTAGCCCCCTTAAGCTCCTCCCTCTCAGCTAAGCAGCTAAGGAAAGTGGAGTAGTTTCAGCTTTAATATCTAGTTCGTCAATAATACTTAGTAACACTTTTTTTTCTTTCTTATATCGCCCACTAATTTTTTTAGCCCAACCTCTCAGGAAACGTCGCAAATGACGTATTTTCTTCTGCCAAGTGTGCATAGGTGTGTTCCCAGGAGGAACCATAGCCCATTCGGTTGCCACCATTTCATAAAAACCGTCCTGATGAAACCATGGTAACTCAAAAGAGAATTTTGCCTTATTACCAATATGTGCATGGAGACCAGAGTCAATCAACATCGGCGTATGGTCAGACCCATAGCGTGACAACGCTCAAACAATCACTAAAGGAAATTCCTGTTCCCAATCTACACTAGCAAGAACACGATCCAGCTTTTCATAAGTTGGATTCGTTTTCCGACTAGCCCAAGTGAATTGGCGTCCCGATACAGCAATTTCTCTCAGGTTCAAGTTAGATTGCATCATGATTCGTCCTAATTATAAGTTGCAACATATGTTACAACTGAGAATTGTGATGACATCAATCGACTCACAATTAGTCCGCTCCCCAAAATATATGCATAAGCATTAGTGGTGCTGGTGGAAAAAATATGCCGAGGGGAAACTTGTGAAGGCAATAAAACTCTTCTCCTCGCGTAGGAAAACAAACTTTGTTGACACTACACAAACCAATCTGCTTATAGTTCCGTCCAAAATACAACCGATCTGTCTACTTTTTAAACATGAGACAGATCTACATGCATGTTTGCAGAACCTGCGATCGAGCTGCATGTAGATGCAGATTGACATGTTGATGAAATCGTGCAGCACTGGCCGTGACAGAGCAAAGAGAAAGACAAAATCATGAGCAGGAGCTAACCCCTCTGTGGCGTCCTGAAAGGCTGTACATGAATCACGGAACAAGTGGCCCTGGTGGATCCGCAGGGGCCTGCAGCGGCTATCATCATCGTCAGCACGGCGGATCGATCATGGGAGGAATGCTAAAGCGGCAAGTTGCAGTTTGTGGACGTGTATGGGCCAGTGCCCATTCCGATAAGCCATGATTGTTCATAACTGAATGAGTAATGCACAGTTGAACACTCACTTATGCGCAACAGAGCAAGACAACCGGAGCAGATCACGCATGCAGTGACGAGATCTCAGGACGCAACGGCCGGCCGATTTCTCATCCGATTGATCTCCTGGTGTGTGTGTGTGTGTGGTGTGGCATGCTGACATAATTCCTCCATGTGCGTGTTGCTTTGGTTGGAGTGGGGAAGTGCAGAAGTGCAGTTGAAGTCACCCCCTGTCTTTGTCAACTTGGTCTGGTGTGTGGTGTGCCCCTCACTTGATCGTCGCTGGTCGCGTAATTCGTTCCGACATGCTTAACTGTCCTCATCATCAGCCACTACGTACAGCACCTGATCGAGCGATCGGCCTTGCGCCTACGCCTCTCTATATAAGGTGAGGTAGCTCGTTCCTTGTCCCGTAGCTCTCCACCGAAGCTAGCTACAGAACCGATCGAATCGACCGTTCCTTCGTGGATGCATCTGCTCAGGGAGTGCCATCCGGCGACGATGTCCGGCGCCACCGTGCTCTGCACGGCGATTCTGCTGCTGCCGATGCTCGCCGTCACAGAAGCTTCTCTGGTTCATGTGCAGACCAGCACTGTAACGCCGGATACCCGGAACGGTACCTACAATAGCAGCAGTGTCGTCGTCCAAAAGCAAGAAGGCATGGGAGGTGGCGGTGGGGGTGGAGGCGGCGGGAGCAGCGGTGGCGCTTCTTGGGGCTACGGCTGGGGCTGGGGCTGGGGCTGGGGCTGGGGCAATGACGGTGGAGGTGGAGGTGGAGGTGGAGGCGGTGGAGGAGGGGGCGGAGGAGGCGGTGGAGGAGGTGGCGGAGGAGGAGGCGGCGGTGGCAAGGGTAACAGGTCGGAGTTGCGCGGAAACGGGAGCGGGTCGGCGGCGGCGCCGCGCGGGAGGAGGACGCGGCACCGGCCCAGCTACAGCTCGAGCCTGTACCGCGTGGGCGAGTACGCGCGGTGCACGGCGCCGGGGCGGTGCCAGGGCATGAAGCTGCTGTGCCCCATGCAGTGCGAGGGCCCTTGCTTCTACGACTGCGATGCAAACTGCAAGCCGCACTGCCGGTTCTAGCTCCCATGCCATCTGCATCGCCGCATGCTGGTGTGTCGTGATGTGCTTTTGATGGAATTTTCTGATTTGTCAGTCTGCCACCGTCTCAGCTTTTATTTCCGTTCCTTTTTTCAAGTCACTAGTAAAGGTGCACGTGCCAGGTATGTATTATGATTTATGATAAAATAATTGTATGTCGAATCATATTGTTTAGCAAGTTTTCGTAAAGAGCCACTTTAAACGTATATCTCGACATCCCGAATCGAGCTCAAAAAAAGTTCGTCTTTTTAGATTTCTAAAAAGTGTATCATGCCTAACCATGTGAGGAGTGTAACAAGGGATCCATAGGCATGTCTCCACATAAAATTCGTGATATAAATATATGTATCATAATTAGTTATAAAAATACACAAAAGTAACATCTATGCAACATTGTATCTTCTATTTGTTCGCTGATGATTGTTCTTTGTTGAAGGTCCACTTTTTTAGGCGATCAATAAGGCTTCGTTTAATGGCTGGGATATTGTTTAAAGCTCCAGTTCCTTCGTATTTCAGGATATGAACCAAAAATCTCTTTCTTAGTTGAAAACTGTCCTATATATGCATTATACAACATTGTTATAAAATTGATGTGCAAAGTGTATACAAATAAACATGGTGTAAATACTCACAGTGGGTATTAGAAAATGAAACACTCCTAATGTATGAATTCAAAAACCAAATAACCCGATAGAGCACTTCATGCATGAAATGTTACATTGTGCGTTGACTAAATACGTTAAGATTGTAACACATTGATAAGATTCTTACCCGTTTGAGTTTGTCGGAACTTTGGGAAACTTGCAACCCCATGTATCTGTGTCATCCTTTGATATAGGGTTTGCAACTTTGAGCGCAAGGTTAAAATAGTCGGCCACATTTTTAAATATATTCTTTCCCAAATTTGGTATTGGAAGCGGGTCCAAAAAAAGATAACTTTTTTTCCGATCCAAGACAAACAACTGAAATAACCCAGCAATATCCCAAAGCAATAAAATCTGCAACAATATGTTTAGAAATACATTAATCTAAATAAATAGATAAATCACTCTTAAGAACGAAGATTGAATTTTCACCATATTACACTCTGAGATATGATACACATTCCTATGAAATAGCTGCGCAAATCTAACAACGTCTGAATTTCACTACGACTTGGATCTCATGCACAATGTGACATGTAATATCCCAGAACATAGGGCTAACGAAGGGTAGAACTAGAAAAGTGATGTACATTTCATCGCAAAACGGGGAAATTTTCGCGCTTTATTGTATAGAACCTAAGAAGGATCGAGGTTTCTCTCTCGTTGCTATTAGGGTTAGGGCAAGGATAGTGTGATAAATTTTGACATGACTTCTTTTGAATTGTATTTCAAATTGAATTCATAACACAAATGAAGTATAAGATAAACAATAAACAAATGAATTATGAATTCATAATTCATGCACACATCTTATATATACAAAATTATTCACAAGAATATCAATTTATATAAATAAATCACAAGTGAATAACAAAAGTTTATAAAGAGCTCATAAAACAAAACTTGAGCTTTATTGATATGCATACATAGATACATTGTCATTACAATATCCATTATACAAGAACCGATGAATAATAAAAGACAGAAAATAAAGATTACATCAATTGAAATTATCCTAAACTAAAATCTTCGTCAATCTTCATCTTGTCACTCTCCAATTCTTGATTCATCTTGGAAACCTGCAAAACAGAAGCAAATGGAAGAATTTTTCCAGTGCCAAGTGTCATTGACACTTGGCAAGTAAAAGAAATGAAAATGGAGATGATAAGCTTGGAGGCAGGGAGCAAGTCCCAACCCAGGACAAGAGGGAACACGGCAGCTGTGCACCAGCAGGAGCAAGGAGTGGAGCACAAGACAGCACAACACACACACATACATGAGCTGTCGACCAAGGAGTCCAGCATATGGTGCTATAAATAGCACAATGCATGGAGATAGGGTTGAGTTCATCAGATCATCAGGAAGAACAACAATGACTGCTCAAGAACCACCAGTAAAGCATTTCATACATTTATCCAAGGAAACCAAACACCAAAATCCAACCAAGCATCCATAGATCATGGTGACCTAAGGAGTAGATCAACCAGGAGCTAGGAGGTGAAGTGATGTGATCACAGCAACCATCCAGAAGCACTGCAACAACACAAAATTACTTTCTAGGAGCTGGAGCAAGGTATACATCATACCTGGATGGATCTCATGATCCAATCCATCATAAGCATGCTCATACACATTTGGTGTGGAGCAGATTGCTCCACTGAGTATATCATCACTTGGTATTTACCAAGTGATGCCAGGCAGAAGAGGCCAGACCAAGAACTAGAGAAGATAGCCACTGGATATGCTTAAATGCTAGCTATTCATGTCACTAAAACCCTAGAACAGTAGCCAAGTAGATAACCTAACACCATATGGTGTGTTTAACCATCAGATTCACCCATTTTTCATTAAAAGCATCCACAGGGCATTCATCTAGATGATTCCCAACTGTGGAGTTTGTTTATATTTTCATAATACCCACCAAATAGCTAAATAGGATGCAACCAAATGCAGTAGCTAGCTACTGAGGTCACATACTAGTTCAGCATGCAAACAAAGCAACACATGCAGATTGTCTTCATCACCACATAGGTTCAGACAAGAATATCTATTCCAAAATCATACTGGAATTTATTTAAGCAACAGCTTATACAATTGAATCGTAACCAACACATGGTTCATCAAGGATAACTGACAGAAATCAATACATGGCAACAACATGACCTGCACAGAAGGATTACTGAAGAAATTGCTTCAGTAATGCCTACCTGGCTACCAAAACTAATTAACCAAGCATTACTGCAAGCTTAAGTAACTCGATTAACTACTAAGCATGCACACAATCCACTGGTGAAGCACCAGTAGCATCACAAGCTATACAGAGTGGGAGATAATTCCCAATAAGCATCATAGGCTAACCATTTGGCAATCAGCAAGGTCTGGAGTGCCTAGCCAATGGCTAGAGCAACACCAAGCAAGACAAAGAGCTAGACACTAGTATCTGATGATCCAATGGATCAATTGGATCATGAACAAGACACACGAGCATATCACAAGCATCACAAGTGCCAGGGTAATAGCATAGCATGACATCAAGCATCACCAGCAAGCAAATGCATAGCAGTAAACCTAGACAAGCAAGAATATGACACAAGTAAGCCTAGGAAGCATATTGAGCATGGCACAGCAAAGCATAACATGACAGAAGCCATGGGGAAGGGCAACCATGGCCATGAACAACAATCAACATACACCTGGCCAGTAACCAGTGATGGTTTGGGCTGGCCAGGGCTTGCAGAGAGGAGGAATAGGATGCGATGGCGTCAACAGCAAGGTCCTGCATGATCCTAGGATCATCAGGAAGCTTGGGGGCAAGAGGAAGAAGAAGAACAGTAGCATGGAGGCGCACATGCATGGAGATGAGAGAGAGAAGGAGCTTGAGAACTTACCCGCGCTTGGAAGCAGAAGCTATGGCATGGGGAGGCAGTGCTCGCGTGGCCGTAGCGGCCGCAAGTCTAGGGAGGATGCCGGCGTTACGCCGACGAACTCCACGAACAACGCAGCACCCGGGGGACGACAGCACAGGAGCTGCCGAAGTAGCACCCGCGCCAGGTCAGTCCAGGAAGACGCTAGCGTCAACGACGAGGTTCACAGCTCGCCGAAGACCACCTATCGCCGGAGGCGATTTGCCTCCAGATCTGGCAGGGTGGCAATCTGGAGGAGGAAGGATTCGACGGAACCGTGCGGACAGATCGATAGATCTTTGCATGGCGGTTCAGGCGGTGTCGGTGGCGAGGCCAGGGCGGCCGAAGCTGGCCGGAGCGTGGCGGCGGCCATGGCGGCGACGCCATCGCCTCGCAGTCTCCTGAGCTTTAGGGTTAGGTTACGCGAGAGAGAGAGAGAGACGAGTGGGTGGGCCGACTCGGTCGGATCCCACCGAGGGGTTTGGCTCCGCCAAATGGGCCGACCCAAATGGGCCCAATTGGCTGATTTAAATTGGCCAGGGGTATTTAAGTAATTTCACAATTTCAAATAACCCCTGAATTTTGTAAAATTCCAAACAAATTATATAAACCTCCAAAAATTCAAGAAAATATGAAAAGCTTATAGAAAACATTCCTTAACCAAAATAAAATGTGAAATGCAATAAACAAAGAGAATTCAAATTTAAGAATTTTGGATATGAATTTAAAAATGGAAATTCAAATTTGTAATTTTCTTGGATATATAAAATCAAGGAGAATTCCAAATAACTTTAATATTTCCAAAATTCCATATTTCCAAAAAGAGAAATATTTTTCTATTATTAACCTTTTTATTTAAGGTTAATATTTTCCAAAGGCAAATTCTATTAATCGTAAACCTTTTCTTTTATCAGAAAATCATATAAAAGGATACATGCAGAGATATGGGCAAAGATTAGCCTGGCAAAGTCTGCCATGTCATCTGTTATGACTCCTAATGTGTCACTTGATAATACTCAGCATATTTCCTTCAAAATTCAAATGGATTCAGTTATGTTGTATGACCTGCTGGGGGAATTCTTCTTGCTGCTGGCTGGGAGGAAAGAACTCAAAAAATACTCCTCTTCCTCTTCATTTGATGCCACTCACATGCTAATTGAATACCATGTTGATGCTCCTAGTTCTTCTAAGGATTCCCGTACTGCTGATGACACTTTCCCTGATGCTATGCATCCCACGAGTCAGGTTGTTGATATGAAGGGAAAAGGAAAAATGTTGCTAGAGCCTGAATGTAGTTCACAGGTCAGGAGGAGCTCTAGAAGCAACAAGTATGATTGGTTTAATCACAAGAACTTGTCTGAATCAAGGGCTGTAAAATCCAAAGTGAAACAGAGGAAAATACCAGCTGTTCAGGACAAAATTCAGAAGAACAAGAAACTGTCCAAAAATGTCATTCTGTAGTGTGATCCCTCTGTGCTGGCTGATACTCCAATCCCTGCTCTCCAAGCTATTGGAGTTAACTTATGCAGTGTACCCCATGAAAAACTTGTTGAGGGAAAGCTTCTTGCTTCACTGCTGACAGATGAACAGAGTGATACATGGTGGCATGAAAGAACAATGACACTGCTTAGGTAGTGGTTATTTATATCTTTTGTAATAAATATGAACTTCCTGAAAAAATGGATTGTACTCTGCTAGAATATTCGTGTATTAATGCTAAACCTAAGCAACTTTCCCTTATGAATGCAATTAAAAATAGTGGTTGTGCTGTCATTTGTCTGAAAGAAACAAAAAAGGATCACTTTGACTTGCCATTCATCAAATCTTGCTGCCCTCCCTATTTTGATGAGTTTGTTTATGTTCCTTCTGTTGGAGCATCTGGGGGTTTAATTATCATATGGAAAAGCTCTATCTTTTATAGGATTTTTGTGCACTGTGAATCCTATGCCCTTTCTGTGTATTTTACTTCTACACAATCCTCCAAGTCTTGGACCTTAGTTAACATTTGTGGACTTTGCCATGGGGAACATAGAGAAAATTTTGTCCAGTTTCTTTATGATCTTAATATCCCTTATGATAAAGACTGGCTTATTGTTGGAGATTTTAATTTCATCAGATCACCAAGTAATAGAAATAAACCTAGAGGAAATATTAATGACATGCTCACTTTTAATGATATTATTCATTCACAAAACCTCACTGAACTTCCAATAAAAGGGAGGAAATATACCTGGAGCAACATGCAAAATGATCCTCTTCTTGAACAGCTAGACTGGTTCTTTACCTCTCCACATTGGACTTCTATATATCCTGCTATTGTTTTTATTACCCAGGGAAAACGTACATCTGACCATACCCCTTGTGTGATTTCTATTGAAACCAAAATTCATGGCAGTAAATTATTCAGATTTGAATCTTTTTGGGCAGCTCACCCTAGATTTCAACAGATTGTTTCTGATAGCTGGAATAAACCTACTCATAAAAAGAACAGTGCAACTACTCTGAATGCCAAATTCAAATGGTTGAGATATGATCTCAAACATTGGAGTAATTCTATCTCCAAACTTTTTATTTTCATAGAAAATTCCAATAGCAATACCTGAAATTGATAAGCTTGAAGAAATTCGTACTCTCTCCATACCTGAAGTGAACTTCCAAAATATACTGAAAGTACATTTGGCTAGACTTCTATCTTATCAACATGAATATTGGAAGAAGATGTATACTATTAGATGGACTAGGTTTGGAGATGAGAATTTAAAAAAATCAAGCAATTGCTATTGAGACACATAGAAGAAATTATGTATCCTCCTTTTTACTGCCTGATGGAAATATTGTTAATGAACACAATGATAAGGAGGAAATTATATTTCAAACATATAAGGACAGACTTGGATCTTGCTCTACACCTCAAATGGAATTTGAGTTACCATCTTTGATTACCCCTATTCCTGGATTAGAAGAACTATCTGTTCCATTCACTAAACAAGAAATTCATTATGTGATAAAATACATACCGGTGGATAAAGCACCAGGTCCTGATGGCTTTAATGGCCTCTTTTTGAAAAGTTGTTGGTCTACTATCAAGGAGGATATTTATGCATTGTGCTTCAGTTTTTATGAAGGGAATTGATACGTCCCAAACGTATCTATAATTTCTTATGTTCCATGCTACTTTTATGATGATACTCACATGTTTTATACACATTATATGTCATATTTATGCATTTTCCGGCACTAACCTATTGACGAGATGCCGAAGAGCCGATTGCTTGTTTTCCGCTGTTTTTGGTTTCGTAAATCCTAGTAAGGAAATATTCTCGGAATTGGACGAAATCAACGCCCAGGGTCCTATTTTTGCACGAAGCTTCCAGAAGACCGGAGAGGAAACGAAGTGGGGCCACGGGGCGACGACACGCCAGGGCGGCGTGATACGTCTCCAACGTACCTATAATTTCTGATGTTCCGTGCTTGTTTTATGACAATACTTACATGTTTTGCTCGCACTTTATAATGTTTTTATGCATTTTCTGGAACTAACCTATTAACGAGATGCCGAAGGGCCAGTTGTTGTTTTCTGTTGTTTTTGGTTCCAGAAAGGCTGTTCGGGCAATATTCTCGGAATTCGACAAAACGAAGACCCAACACCTTATTTTTCCCGGAACCTTCCAGAAATTCAGAGGGGGACCAGAGGGGTGCCCTGGGGGCCCCACACGTGTGGGCCGCGCGGGCTCCACCCTAGCCGCGCCGGCCTAGTGTGAGGAGCCCCCGTGGCCCCTCCGACTCCGACTCTTCGCCTATTTAAGCCCTGGAGACCTAAAAACGCGATACCAATTGACGAAACTCCAGAAGGACTCCAGGGGCGCCGCCACCATCGCGAAACTCCGTTTCGGGGGACAGAAGTCTCTGTTCCGGCACCCTGCCGGGACGGGGAAGTGCCCCCGGAAGCCATCTCCATCAACGCCATCGCCTCCATCATGCTCCGTGAGTAGTTCCCCCATGGACTACGGGTTCTAGTGTAGATAGCTGGGAACCCCGGTCCATCTTTCATCATCATATACTCGTTCTACATGTCATTGGAAGTAGTATCAACTATTTTCTGGTGCCATTGCTCTCATATTACTATTACTGCTGCTGTGTTACACGTTACTATCGCTCTCATATTACTCGCTGCTTTCACATCACCCCCGTTACTAGTGCTTTTCCAGTGTGCAGCTGAATTGACAACTCAGTTGTTAAGGCTTATAAGTATTCTTTACCTCCCCTTGTGTCGAATCAATAAATTTGGGTTTTACTTCCCTCGAAGACCGTTGCGATCCCCTATACTTGTGGGTTATCAAGACTATTTTCTCGGCGCCGTTGCCGGGGAGGCATAGCTCTACTCATAAGTTCACCTGGGGAGTACACTCTACCTCTCTCTCTATTTTATTTCATTTTGTTTTGCTTAGTTTACTTTTGTCTAGTTTATTTTTGTCTTGTTTTATTTTCCCTATATACCCGAAAATCCATAAAAATTTGAAAAACCGAAAAATTAAAAACTGTTGCTATGGGAGAACCTATGATACGTCCCAAACATATCTATAATTTCTTATGTTCCATGCTACTTTTATGATGATACTTACATGTTTTATACACACTTTACATCGTTTTGATGCGTTTTCCGAAACTAACCTATTGACGAGATGCCGAAGTGCCAGTTCCTGTTTTCTGCTGTTTTTGGTTTCAGAAATCCTAGAAAGGAAATATTCTCGGAATCGGACAAAATCAACGCCCAACATCCTATTTTTCCCGGAAGGTTCCAGAGCATCGAAGAAGTACCGGAGAGGAGCCAGGGGGCCCCCAAACGCCAGGGCGGCGCGGCCAAGGGGTGGCGCGCGCCCCCCTAGTGTGTGGGCCCACCAGGCCCCCTCCGAGGCTGCCCTTCCGCCTTAAGGTCTCCGTCGCGAAAACCCTATCACGATTGACGAAACCCGAGAAAACCTTCCAGAGCCGCCGCCATCGCGAAACTCCAATTCGGGGGACAGAAGTCTCTGTTCCGGCACCCTGCCGGGACGGGGAATTGCCCCCGGAGTCATCTCCATCGCCGTCTCCACCGCCATCTTCACCGCCATCGCTGTCTCCATGATGAGGAGGGAGTAATTCACCCCCGGGGCTGAGGGCTCTGCTGTAGCTATGTGGTTCATCTCTCTCTTTGTGATCTAGTTGTCGATGTGCTACTCTAGTGATGTTATTAAAGTATTCTATTCCTCCTCCACGGTGTAATGGTGACAGTGTGTGCATCGTGTAGTACTTGGCGTAGGTTATGATTGTAATCTCTTGTAGATTATGAAGTTAATTATTGCTATGATAGTATTGATGTGATCTATTCCTCCTTCATAGTGTGATGGTGACAAGTGTGCATGCTATGTTAGTACTTGGTGTAATTGCAATGATCTATCATGCACTCTAAGGTTATTTAAATATGAATATCGAATGTTGTGGAGCTTGTTAACTCCGGCATTGAGGTGCTCTTGTAGCCCTACACAATTAGTGGTGTTCATCATCCAACAAGAGAGTGTAGAGTGGTTTTATTATGTGATCAATGTTGAGAGTGTCCACTAGTGAAAGTATGATCCCTAGGCCTTGTTTCTAAGCATCGAAACTCCGTTTATTTACCGTTCGTTGCATGTTTACTCGCTGCCATATTTTATTCAGATTGTTATTACCACTCATATACATCCATATTACTTGTATTTCACTATCTCTTCGCCGAATTAGTGCACCTATACATCTGACAAGTGTATTAGGTGTGTTGGGGACACAAGAGACTTCTTGTATCGTGATTGCAGGGTTGCTTGAGAGGGATATCTTTGACCTCTTCCTCCCCGAGTTCGATAAACCTTGGGTGATCCACTTAAGGGAAACTTGCTGCTGTTCTACAAACCTCTGCTCTTGGAGGCCCAACACTGTCTACAAGAATAGAAGCACCCGTAGACATCAAGCACTTTTCTGGCGCCGTTGCCGGGGAGGAAAGGTAAAAGGCACTCATACGCCGGTCCCAGGTAAAAGTACTCTTCTGGCGCCATTGTGTGAGCTTTTTGTACTATTTCCTGAGTCAAGACATAAATGGTTTAATACGAAAATTAAAAAACCTATGGAACCTTATTTGCATGCTGGTAGTAATATTAGTATGAACGCTTTGAACACCATTGTTGATAATGATATAGAAAATTCTAAGCTTGGGGAGGTCGGTTTTGATGAAAATGATCTCTTTAGCCCTCCGGGTATTGAGGAGAAAGTTTATGTTGATTATGATATGCCTCCTATTTATGATGATTATAATGATAGTGGTCTTTTGGTGCCGCCTACTATGGAGGATAAGTTTTATTATGATTATACTATGCCTCCTACACTTGATGAGAATAATAATGATAGCTACTTTGTTGAATTTGCTCCCACTACAACTAATAAAATTGATTATGCTTATGTGGAGAGTAATAATTTTATGCATGAGGCTCATGATAAGAATGCTTTATGTGATACTTATATTGTTGAGTTTGTTCATGATGCCACTGAAAGTTATTATGAGAGAGGAAAATATGGTTGTAGAAATTTTCATGGTACTAAAACACCTCTCTATATGTTGAAATTTTTGAAGTTACACTTGTTTTATCTTTCTATGCTTGTTGCATCATGCTTCATGAATTTGTTTATTTACAAGATTCCTATGCATAGGAAGCATGTTAGGCTTAAATTTGTTTTGAACTTGCTTCTTGATGCTCTCTTTTGCTTCAACTCTTATTTCTTGCGAGTGCATCGTTAAAATTGCTGAGCCCATCTTAATGGCTATAAAGAAAGCACTTCTTGGGAGATAACCCATGTTTTTATTTTACTACAGTACTTTTGTTTTATATTTGAGTCTTGGAAGTTGTTACTACTGTAGCAGCCTCTCCTTATCTTATTTTACTGCATTTGTTGTGCCAAGTAAAGTCTTTGATAGTAAGGTTAATACTAGATTTGGATTACTGCGCAGAAACAAATTTCTTGCTGTCACGAATTTGGGTATGATTCTCTGTAGGTAACTCAGAAAAATCTGCCAATTTATGTGCATGATCCTCAGATATGTACGCAACTTTAATTCAATTTGAGCATTTTCATCTGAGCAAGTCTGGTGCCTCTTTAAAATTCGTCTTTACGGACTGTTCTGTTTTGACAGATTCTGCCTTTTATTTCGCATTGCCTCTTTTGCTGTGTTGGATGGATTTCTTTGTTCCATTAACTTCCCAGTAGCTTTGAGCAATGTCCAGAAGTGTTAAGAATGATTGTGTCACCTCTGAACATGTGAATTTTTGATTATGCACTAACCCTCTAATGAGTTTGTTTTGAGTTTGGTGTGAAGGAAGTTTTCGAGGGTCAAGAGAGGAGGATGATATACTATGATCAAGAAGAGTGAAAAGTCTAAGCTTGGGGATGCCCCCGTGGTTCATCCCTGCATATTTCAAGAAGACTCAAGCATCTAAGCTTGGGGATGCCCAAGGTATCCCCTTCTTCATCGACAAATTATCAGGTTTCTTCTCTTGAAACTATATTTTTATTCGGTCACATCTTATGTGCTTTACTTGGAGCGTCTGTGTGCTTTTATTTTCGTTTTGTTATTTTCATTCTCTGAATAAATACATGCTTGTTTGGGAGAGAGACACGCTCCGCTGGTTCATATGAACACATGTGTTCTTCGCTTTATCTTTAATGTTCATGGCGAAGGTTGAAACTGCTTCGTTCATTGTTATTTGGTTGGAAACGGAAAATGCCGCATGTGGTAAATGGTATAATTTCTTGAATAATTTGACACTTGGCAATTGTTGAGCTCATATAGATCATGTTTACGCTCTTGCATCATGTGCTTTGCACCTATTAATGAAGAACTACATAGAGTTTGTTAAAATTTGGTTTGCATGATTAGTTTCTCTAGAGTCTAGATATTTTCTGGTTAAGGTGTTTGAACAACAAGGAGACGATGTAAAGTCTTATAATGCTTGCAATATGTTCATATGTGAGTTTTGCTGCACCGTTTTATACTTGAGTTTGCTTCAAACAACCTTGCTAGCCTAGCCTTGTATTGAGAGGAATTCTTCTCGTGCATCCAAATCCTTGAGCCAATAACCATGCCATTTGTGTCCACCATACCTACCTACCACATGGTATTTCTCTGCCATTCCAAAGTAAATTACTTGAGTGCTACCTTTAAAATTTCTATTCTTTGCCTTTGCAATATATAGCTCATGGGAAAAATAGCTTAAAAACTATCGTGGTGAAGAATATGTACTTATGTGTCTTATTTCTTAATAAGTTGCTTGTTGAGCGGTAACCATGTTTTCTGGGGACGCCATCAACTCTTTTACCTTTGTTGAATATCGTGTGAGTTGCTATGCATGTTCGTCTTGTCTGAAGTAAGGGCGGTTTTCACAATCAAATGGTTTGAGTATGCATACTGTTAGAGAAGAACATTGGGCCGCTAACTAAAGCCATGATTCATGGTGGAAGTTTCAGTGTGGACAACTAAATCCTCAATCTCTCATGAGAATATTAATTGTTGTTAAATGCTTATGCATTAAAGAGGAGTCCATTATCTGTTGTCTATGTTGTCCCGGTATGGATGTCTAAGTTGAGAATAATCAAAAGCGAGAAATCCAATGCGAGCTTTCTCCTTAGACCTTTGTACAGGTGGCATAGAGGTACCCTTTGTGACACTTGGTTGAAACATATGCCATGCAATGATAATCAGTGTTAATCCAAGCTAATTAGGACAAGGTGCGAGCACTATTAGTATACTATGCATGAGGCTTGCAACTTATATGATATCTTATACATAACACATATGCTTTATTACTACCGTTGACAAAATTGTTTCTTGTTTTCAAAATGAAAAGCTCTAGCACAAATATAGTAATCAATGCTTCCCTCTGCGAAGGGCCTATCTTTTACTTTATTGTTGAGTCGGTTTGCCTATTCTTTCTATCTCGGAAGCAAACACTTGTATGAACTCGTTGACTGCCAAAACCCACCGGCGGGCAGCGGCCTTGTCAACACCGTAGAGCCGGGAAGAGCCTAGAGCTGCGGCTGGCCGAGACCCCTCCGAGCGACGGCCCGCAATGCTCTTCTGGTCACACGCGGCGTTGCGAAGTGCAAGGGCGTGCCACCTGACCTATACCGGCCGGGAAGGTGATGGGGATGCCTCGCTTAGTTTCCGCAGAGGCATACATGTAAACATTAAATACGAGCCTCGATCGGCTCTCGAGTTATCCCGTGAATCGGCTCAAAGAGCCGATCCACCCATGATTCGTACGGGGTGCACGAATACTTGGTGGTCCTGCTTGATCAAGATGAAGCATATGAGATCTACGACGATTTAGGGTTTTCACCGCATAATCGGATCATCCTACTCTAGGTTGGGCCTCGCGGCCACGCACGGTGCTCGTAAGCCGATCCTAAACAAGGCCTAAAAACCAACATGGAGTTGATC
>NC_061508.1:80556311-80592089 GCF_022539505.1 Lolium rigidum
TCAAAAACGAGAAAAAAAAAGTTTTGACATGCACCACGGAGGGACCAAAAATCGTCGGCCATGGTACACCAGCAACCACGGCGCGACTTCAACTTCGTCGGCCATGGAAACTTTTCTTGTAGTGTTTGTTGCATGTTTACTCGCTGCCATATTTTATTCAGATTGTTATGACCACTCATATATATCCATATTACTTGTATTTCACTATCTCTTCGCCGAACTAGTGCACCTATACATCTGACAAGTGTATTAGGTGTGTTGGGTACACAAGAGACTTCTTGTATCGTGATTGCAGGGTTGCTTGAGAGGGATATCTTTGACCTCTTCCTCCCTGAGTTCGATAAACCTTGGGTGATCCACTTAAGGGAAACTTGCTGCTGTTCTACAAACCTCTGCTCTTGGAGGCCCAACACTGTCTACAAGAATAGAAGCACCCGTAGACATCAACCTACAACCTATTTGGAGCTTATTGAATTATATAATAATTATAGAGAATCAAGAACGGGTAAAGTTATGAGTACTGTGATAGAAAAACTGAATACAATTGCTAAAATCTTGCTTAAACGCCATGATATAAACTGTTGCTCTAAACAGGATACTAAACATCTTAAATTTCAATGTGGCTTTAGTGAGGAAATTTTAATTAAGAACTATAATTGGAATAGATATATTCATTTTGGGTTCGTAGAGGTAGAACAATTTGTCTTATTTATGGGAGCCTCTGAGATAGAATCCTTCATTGCTAGAAATTATGAAACTTGTGTTGTTTGTAAGGACCTTAAAGATTATGTCTCTTCTATCCTTAATTTTTGCATAGAAAGCTATAGTGATAATCCTTATATCATTGATTATAAAGAGAGACTCATTAATGCACAAGAATGCACTCACAATTTGCAGGAACCAAATGGAAGAAGAAATTGATGAACCCGAAAGCTTATTGGATGAAAAAGAGGAGGAAATTGATGAACCGGAAAGCTCATTGGATGAAAAAGAAGAGGAGAGTGATGAACAAAAGGAGGAAGAATGGATTAGCTACCCATGCCAACCTTCTAATGAGAGTAACTCTTTATCTCTTACACTATTTGATTGTCCTCCATGCTTACCGAAAGAGGTTGAATGTTATGTTCCTGTGGATTCTTTTGAAATAGTACCTATGAGTAAAACTTGTGAGAATAATTATGCTACTGTTATCTATGATAATCCATGCTACTTTGATAAATTTTATGATAATGCTTTGTTTGTGCCTGATGTCGATATGCATGGTACTAAAGAGTTTTGCTTGGCAAATGTTTATGATAAATCTCTAGATATGGTCCTAAGTTACTTGATAATATTAATTGCACTACTAATGAAAATGGGATTTGAGAGATCTTGACTTTATCTATGAGTCCCATATCTTTTGAAATTGATCAATCATCTTGTTATATTATTGATAAAAGTGGGTTTGAAAGTTTTAATCCTATTATTTCCGAACTTGATAAAAATTATGTGTTTGTGAATCATGAAAAGCATGTTGTATGTGATAGTTATGTTGTTGAGTTTGTTCATGAAGCTACTGAAAATTATTATGAGAGAGGAAAATGTGGTTGTAGAAATTTTCATGGTACTAAAACACCTCTCTATATGCTTAAAATTTTGAAGTTACTCTTGTTTTATCTTCTTATGCTTGTCACTTTGTTCTTCATGAATTTATTTGTGTACAAGATTCCTATGCATAGGAAGTGGGTTAGACTTAAATGTGTTTTGAATTTGCTTCTTGATGCTCTCTTTTGCTTCAACTCTTATTTCTTGCGAGTGCATCATTAAAACCGCCGAGCCCATCTTAATGGCTATAAAGAAAGCACTTCTTGGGAGATAACCCATGTGTTTATTTTGCTACTGTTTTGTTGTGTTTTGGAAGTTGTTACTACTGTAGTAACCTCTCCTTATCTCTATTTTATTGCAATGTTGTGCCAAGTGAAGTCTCTAATAGAAGTTTGATGCTAGATTTGGATTTCTGCGCAGAAACAGATTTCTTGCTGTCACGAATCTTGGTATGATTCTCTGTAGATAACTCAGAAAAATCTGCCAATTTATGTGAGTGATCCTCAGATATGTACGCAACTTTCATTAGTTTTGAGTTTTCTGATTTGAGCAGCGGAAGTACCTCTTAAAAATTCGTGTTTACTGGTTGTTCTGTTTTGACAGATTCTGTCTCTGTTTTTTTGCATTGTCTCTTGTGGACTTTAAGTGAGGCTTTCTAGACGTGGAGAGCTGTAGCTAATGTTTTATTGAGTTCTTGCAATGTGTCACTACAGGGCCAAGGTGGATTAAAAGTTTTTTGAGTACTAACCCCTCTAATGAAGTTTATGAGAAGTTTGGTGTGAAGGAAGTTTTTAAGGGTCAAGAGAGGAGGATGATATACGATCATGAAGAGTGAAAAGTCTAAGCTTGGGGATGCCCCCGTGGTTCATCCCTGCATATTTCAAGAAGACTCAAGCGTCTAAGCTAGGCATCCCCTTCTTCATCAACTTATCAGGTTTCTTCTATTGAAACTATATTTTTATTCGATCACATCTTATGCGCTTTACTTGGAGCGTATGTGTGTTTTTATTTTTGTTTATGTTTGAATAAATTCGGATCCTAGCAATCCTTGTGTGGGAGAGAGACACGCTCCGCTTTTTCATATGAACACTTGTGTTCTTCGTTTTACTTTTAATGTTCAATGATAAAAGTTGGAAGCTATTGCATTTATTGCTATTTGGTTGGAAACAGAAAATGCCTCATATTGTCTTGGATAATTTGATACTTGGCAATTGTTTTGAGCTCTCAAGTAGATCATGATTAAGCTCTTGCATCATGTAGTTTAAATATATTAGTGGAGAAATACCGTAGAGCTTGTTGAAACTGGTTTGCATGATTGGTCTCTCTAAGGTCTAGATATTTTCTGGTAATTGTGTTTGAGCAACAAGGAAGACAGTGTGGAGTCTTATAATGCTTGCAATATGTTCTTATGTAAGTTTTGTTGTACCGGTTCATACTTGTGTTTGCTTCAAATAACCTTGCTAGCCAAAGCCTTGTACTGAGAGGAAATGCTTCTCGTGCATCCAAAACCTTGAGCCAAAACCTATGCCATGTGTGTCCACCATATCTACCTACTACGTGGTATTTTCTGCCATTCCAAGTAAATACTTCATGTGCTACCTTTAAACAATTCTAAATTTATTATCTCCTATTTGTGTCAATGTTTTATAACTCATGAGGAAGTATGTGGTGTTTTATCTTTCAATCTTGTTGGGCAGCTTTCACCAATGGACTAGTGGCTTCATCCGCTTATCCAATAATTTTGCAAAAAGAGCTGGCAGCGGGGTTCCCGACCCCCAATTAATTAACTTTCATTAATAATTCTCTTCACATGTTTTGCCCTGATTCATCAGTAAGCAACTTAATTTTGCAAATAGACACTCCTTCATGTTATGTGAATGTTGGAAGGCACCCGAGGATTCGGTTAGCCATGGCTTGTGTAAGCAAAAGGTTGGGAGGAGTGTCATCCATAAATAAAACTAAAATACATGTGTAAACAAAAGAGAAGAGGGATGATCTACCTTGCCGGTAGAGATAACGTCCTTCATGGGAGCCGCTCTTTGAAAGTCTGTTTGATGAGGGGGTTAGAGTGCCCACTACCATTCGTTGACAACAACAAACACCTCTCAAAACTTTACTTTTATACTCTCTATATGATTTCAAAACTTAAAAAGCTAGCTCTAGCACATGATTTAATCCCTGCTTCCCTCTGCGAAGGGCCTTTCTTTTTTACTTTATGTTGAGTCAGTTTACCTACTTCCTTCCATCTTAGAAGCAAACACTTGTGTCAACTGTGCATTGATTCTTACATACTTGCTTATTTGCAGTCATCATATTACTCTGTATTGACAATTATCCATGAGATACACATGTTGGAAGTTGAAAGCAATTGCTGAAACTTAAATCTTCCTCTGTGTTGCTTCAATGCCTTTACTTTGAATTTATTGCTTTATGAGTTAACTCTTATGCAAGACTTTTGATGCTTGTCTTGAAAGTACTATTCATGAAAAGTTTTGCTATATGTTTCTATTTGTTAGCAACTATAGATCATTGCCTTGAGTCAATGCATTCATCTCATATGCTTTATAATAGTATGATCAAGGTTATGTAAGTAGCATGTCACTACAGAAATTACTCCTTTTATCGTTTACCTACTCGAGGGCGAGCAGGAACTAAGCTTGGGGATGCTGATACGTCTCCAACGTACCTATAATTTCCGATGTTCCATGCTTGTTTTATGACAATACTTACATGTTTTGCTCGCACTTTATAATGTTTTTATGCATTTTCCGGAACTAACCTATTAACGAGATGCCGAAGGGCCGCTTGCTGTTTTCTCGTTGTTTTTGGTTCCCGAAAGGCTGTTCGGGCAATATTCTCGGAATTCGACGAAACGAAGACCCAACACCTTATTTTTCCCGGAACCTTCCCGTAAAGTCAGAGGGGGACCAGAGGGGTGCCCTGGGGGCCCCACACGTGTGGGCCGCGCGGGCTCCACCCTGGCCGCGCCGGCCTAGTGTGAGGAGCCCCCGTGGCCCCTCCGACTCCGACTCTTCGCCTATTTAAGCCCTGGAGACCTAAAAACGCGATACCAATTGACGAAACTCCAGAAAGACTCCAGGGGCGCCGCCACCATCGCGAAACTCCGTTTCGGGGACAAGTATCCGTTCCGGCACCCTGCCGGGACGGGGAAGTGCCCCGGAAGCCATCTCCATCAACGCCATCGCCTCCATCATGCTCCGTGAGTAGTTCCCCCATGGACTACGGGTTCTAGTGTAGATAGCTGGGAACCCCGGTCCATCTTTCATCATCATATACTCGTTCTACATGTCATTGGAAGTAGTATCAACTATTTTCTCGGTGCCATTGCTCTCATATTACTATTACTCGCTGCCGTGTTACCGTTACTACCGCTCTCATATTACCGATGCTTTCACATCACCCCCGTTACTAGTGCTTTTCCAGTGCAGCTGAATTGACAACTCAGTTGTTAAGGCTTATAAGTATTCTTTACCTCCCCTTGTGTCGAATCAATAAATTTGGGTTTTACTTCCCTCGAAGACTGTTGCGATCCCCTATACTTGTGGGTTATCACGGCGCGGCCTAGGCCCTGGCCGCGCGACCCTGTTGTGTGGGGCCCCCGTGATGCCCCTTGACCTGCCCTTCCGCCTACTTAAAGCCTTCGTCGCGAAACCCCCAGTACCGAGTGCCACGATACAGAAAACCTTCTAGAGACGCCGCCGCCAATCCCATCTCGGGGGATTCAGGAGATCGCCTCCGGCACCCTGCCGGAGAGGGGAATCATCTCCCGGAGGTCTCTTCATCGCCATGATCGCCTCCGGATCGATGTGTGAGTAGTCCACCCCCGGACTATGGGTCCATAGCAGTAGCTAGATGGTTGTCTTCTCCTCATTGTGCTATCATGTTAGATCTTGTGAGCTGCCTATCATGATCAAGATCATCTATTTGTAATCCTTCATGTTGTATTTGTTGGGATCTGATGAATATGGAATACTATGTCAAGTTGATTATCAATCTATCATATATGTTATTTATGTTCTTGCATGCTCTCCGTTGCTAGTAGAGGCTCTGGCCAAGTTGATACTTGTGACTCCAAGAGGGGGTATTTATGCTCGATAGTGGGTTCATGCCTCCATTAAATCTGGGACAAGTGATAGTAAAGTTCTAAGGTTGTGGATGTGCTGTTGCCACTAGGGATTAAACATCGATGCTTTGTCTAAGGATATTTGTGTTTATTACATTACGCACCATACTTAATGCAATTGTCTCGTTGTTTACAACTTAATACCGGAGGGGGTTCGGATGATAACCTCGAAAGTGGACTTTTTAGGCATAGATGCATGCTCGGATAGCGGTCTATGTACTTTGTCGTAATGCCCCGATTGAATCTCATAGTACTCATCATGATATATGTATGTGCATTGTTATGCCTTCTTTATTTGTCAATTGCCCAACTCGTAATTTTTTCACCCAACATCTCGCTATCTTATGGGAGAGACACCGCTAGTGATCCGTGGACCCCGGTCCTATTCTTTAAATCTGAAATACAATCTACCGCAATTGTTCTTTACTCGTTCTTCGCAAACAATCATCATCATCCACACTATACATCTAATCCTTTGTTTACAGCAAGCCGGTGAGATTGACAACCTCACTGTTACGTTGGGGCAAAGTTCTGTGATTGTGTTGTGCAGGTTCCACGTTGGCGCCGGAATCCCTGGTTGTACACAATGTGAACTTATGTGGAAGTATTTTATTTGAACACTTTTTGTTCCTGTGATTACCGCTTGTACTTCATGTATTCTCCGCACGTACTTCTCGGAATCACTGCTTGTACTTCCTCTTGGATTACGAGATTATTTTGGTTTTTTTATATTTGGACTTTGTCGGTTTCTTGTACTTCCTATATTAAGTGGGTGTACTGCTCGTGTCGAATGGTTGTACTTCTCGTCGACAAGTATATGTACTTCCTCGCGTTTGACAGGATTATTTTTGGTTTTTGTATATTTGGATTTTGTCTTTTTTCTTGCACTTCCTATATTAAGTGTGTGTACTGCTCGTGTCGACTAGTTGTACTTCTCGCCGTCAAGTATATAAACTTCCACGCGGGTGACAGGATTTTTTTTCAACATTTGGATTTTGTCGGCTTTCCTGTAGTTACTATAATAAGTGCATGTATTGTTCGTGTCAAACGGTTGTACTTCTCGTTGTTAAGTATTTAAACTTCCTCGCTAATGATGGGATTATTTTGGTTTTTTTTGCATTTGGATTTTTTCTATTTTCTTGTACTTCCTATAATAACTGGTTGTACTGCTCGTGTCGAATCATTGTACTTCTCATCGTTGATTATTTGAACTTCCTCACGGATGATGGGATTATTTTTTTTATACATTTGGATTTTTTTGGTTTTCTTGTACTTCCTATATTTAAGTGGGTGTACAGCTCATGTTGAATGGTTGTACTTCTCAGCATAAACTATTTGAACTTCCGTACGGATGACGGAATTTTTTCTACGTTTCATTTTTACATTAAATTTTCACCCTGTAAGAACAGAGCATTGCACTTCCCTCGACTTGGGCTTATACTTCTCGGGAAATGTGGTTGTACTTCTCGGCGCAGTTTCACGAAACTGTTTAGAAAGAAAGATAAATTTTTATTTGAACATTTTGTACTTCTCATAGTTACCGCTTGCACTTCTTGTAGTCACCGCTTGTACTTCTCAAAATCACTGTTTTGTTCTCGCCGTGGATGAAGTTGACTTTTTTTCTTTTTTGTATATTTGGATTTTGTCTGTTTTCTTGTACTCCCTATATTAAGTGGATTTACTACGTCTCGAATGGTTGTACTTCTCAGCTTTAAGTATTTGAACTTTCTCGCGGATGACAAGATTATTTTCTTTTTTCGTACATTTGGATTTTTATTGGTATTCCTGTACTTGCTATATGAAGTGGGTGTACTTCTCGTGTCCAATTCGCAACGTCAAGTAATTGAACTTCCTCGCGGATGACGGGATTATTTTGTTTTTTGTACATTTGGACTTGTCGATTTTATTTTACTTCTATGTTAGAGTGGCGGCAACCATGGGGCGAGAGATATGAACATGTCCATACATCGTTGTGCTGCACATCATCGTTGTTCACGTAGAGGCCCGCGGCGGCAGTGGTAGGGGCCTGCAGCGCTGGCGGTACGGGCCTGCAGCAACAACGGTAGGGGCCCGTGGTGGCGGCGGTGGGTGCCCGTAACGACAACTTAAAGGAGACGCCGGGCACAGAAGAGGTCGGTAGCGAGAACCTGGACAACGAGGATATAAAATAGCAAGCTATACTTCCTTCCGTAACATTTGAACTTCCGCATATTTACTTAGTGCACATCTTGACGTAATTGTTTTTAGGGACGTTTTAAACCAAATGGCTATTTTTTTGTGATTTAATTTCTGTTATATTTCCAAAAACATTCACAGGGCGGTGCTCCAAGAAATACAAGTGGGCAGACATTGCTCTCGAAGCTTAAGGGCCGGTGGTGCTTGAGATATTTTTCTCTACCGCTGGGATTTTATATTGCTGTTGTTTGTGTGTTTCTTGTAAGTACTGGTTTTGACTATGCGTCTACACTTATTTTTTGAATACGTGCATGTGATGGACAGTAACCATAGCAAAAGTAGAAAATTTGGATAAAATCATAGAAATATAAGAGCAAAACCGGTACGAGGCACACATCATATTTGGTTTCTTTTTTGCAAGCTACAATCATGTGGTGGAAAAATTCACCATGGCAAGTCAGAGAGCAGGAGGAAACGACTGGCCAGCGTATTCACCACCAAATCCAGTGACCCCGCTGGTATGCTGCTGCATCGCTGGAGAAATAACACATTCAAAATAAAGAACAGCGAGAGCCTGGCACGAGGGATGACGGTTCATCGGCGCTCCTCCTACACGTGCACTTCCTGTGGCCAAACATTCTGTACTGCATTTGGCAAAGCGATTGTACTGCCGGCTAACAAGCAGCCTTCAGAGAGAGATAAAAGACAGCGAAACACGGCATCGTTTCCATCCCCTCTGCATCAGATGCCTGTTATCTTTTCTGCTCTCAACGCATAGCTTCTGTTTCCCGAAAATAATTTAACAATAGCTAGCAATACATGTTTGCTGGAATTCAAAACTCATCTTCACTTTCCGTTCACCACAAATTGCAATGCATCTGTTAACAAATTTGTACTTCCGTTGACAACGAAAGCCACCTCCGCGTCTCCTCCAGTCCGTGGTGCAGCGCCACGAGCTGACGTCGGGGGCTGGATGCCGGCTGCTGGCGCAAAGTCAGGGTAGGACTACATGCTGCTTCCCCCGCCAAGATGTAGGATTGGGGCGGAGCAGCGAGTGGGCTGCCGTCGTCATGGAGGTGAGGGGACAGACCGCCGATATGGGAAAGTCCGTTGAGGGAACGGACCACAGTGTCGATGAGGTCTATCTATACTTCTCCAACATATTGACTGCAGTATCGATGGTCTATATATTATACGTATAATTGTTTTACAACAAAGTGTGACCGTGTGAGACAGCAATTGGTAATTAGCAATTCACTTCAAAGCATAGGTGCAGACTTCAGAACTACTACGTATCAACCAAAGCAAAGACAAATGCCAGCGCATACTGTTAATTACCCTGCGTCAGCTGGGCTATACGTATAGAGAATTTAAATTGCTTAGTTTAAGCACAAGATACACAAGTAGACTTAGAAAAAAAACACGTAAATAAGATATAGAGCTTCAGCATATAAAACATACGAAAGAACCTACTACAAAAATCTAACGGCTTCAATGTAGAACAAGCCTTATACTACTGCACCCTGCAAAGAAAAGCATTATACTACTACTTATGTGTTGTATAATGCATTAACGGAAAATTCTGTCGCTGTTTTTCAGATCGTGGACTGCCCAGGCGAGAAACATGTCCTTCCTTCAAGTAAATCCTCAAATCCATCTTGCACTGCCGATTCCAAGTCCCATGTACTTCTTATCACTAAATAAACCAAACAATAAAACAGAGAGAGGAGTGGCAGGGCGGAGCAATTCCTCACAAAACGCGGCCATCGGACCCGAGGCCAGAAGTGTGCAGCAGCCAGGACGGCCAGGACAGCAGCCAGGGCAGCAGCTCCCGTCAGGCTGCATAGGAGGAAGGAGGACGGCTTGCGAGGCAGATAGCAGGGAGGTGAGCTCTGGCTGGTGGTGGGGAAGATGGGGCACCGGGCGAGCCAGGTGCTTCTCAACCGGAGTCCCCTGGCGGCTGAGCTCCCATGCAGCATCGGGAGATCGGGTTGGGGACGCCAGGCCCAGGCCATCCGCGGGATTTTAATTCGCCGCGAGAAGGCGGACGGAGGGGGGAAAGGGCGCGGTCGCCGGCGGCGGCGTAAATCAATCCGAGGGGAGAGGGCAGGGGATCCACAGCGGAGCAGAGGAGGCGGCGTGAGTCGGCACTGGGAAGGGGAGAGGCTGGCCGGTGCGCTGCAAGGAGGTGCGTGGCGGGGTTGGCCGGCCGCCGGCGGAAACTGCCCATCGAGGAAGATGCTCGGGAAGGAGAAGGGAACGGAGCAGGTGGGGGCGTTTGACTTTTTTTTTTTTTTTGAAGCAACCATATATCTATATCTATACCTAATAATAAAGGAGCTAAGGTTTCTGCCAAAATTTTCGTCAACGCTTTTTTTGTGACCATTTTGCCCTCCCACCGATTCGCATAATACAGATAAATTACACCGTACCGGTTCAGTTTATTTCTGGCCTCCGTCCAGCGACAGGGAAGCGCACATTGGTTCGAACTGGAAAGGCCCCGCGAGCTCTCGGCCTGCTTGGCGGGCCGTGGCTTCTGGTCCATGGCTCCAAACAGAGTCACCTTCGGCCTTCTTTGGTTAAAATAGCACGGGGCTGGCTCACGCACGGATATTTTGCGTAAATAATCCCACCTCGGTCCCGCATACGGAGTTTCATCAGTTTATATGCCTAGATCTTCTGAGTTATAACAAGCTGGTATGGAACAAGCATCTCCAAATATGGAGCCGAGGAATCGAACGCTGCTTGGGGACCGGATTCGATGAGAGAATTAAACGAAGGGAAAGGATCCTCGCCGGAGAATTGGGAAAGGAGTGGGAATTAAAGGAGGGAAAATTGAAGAAGCGCGCACGAATGACGCAACGAGAAATGAATTAGAGGAGGGAAAATTGAAGAAGCGCGCACGAATGACGCAATGAGGAATGGAATTAGACAGAACGAAGAATGCCTATTCGCCATCGACAGTGCGGCGGGAGGACACGGAGCGTGCTACCACTCCACATCTTTTCCGCCGGCTGCAAGGAGGAGGCGCTCGGCCCCTGCCGCATACGCCAGCGACCAGCGGAGCGTCACACGCGGGCGAGCGCTCCCGCGTCCGCACCCCTTGGGAGTTGGAGAAGACAACCTTATCCGGTTACCACTTGAGCAAGCAATTTATGTATTCATCGCCCACTTCCTCTTATTCAGAGATATTTTTCAAGCCCTTATAGGCTGCTTACTTATGTTCGTTTTATGCATGTGAGTCCTCTGAATCTCCGATCTTAAGAATCTCACCTAGCTAAAGCTTGCTAGCTAATATACCAACACCCTACGTCGATTAATTTTTCAGAAAAGAATAAATGATTAAGCTTTTCAATGCTTATGTTATTTTTCATGTATTATTAGTCTAAATCTGTTATGCAATTTCATCCATTTTTTCATGTTTTATGTAACTTTGTTTTATACAATTTTTGTGTGTACGTGAGGTGTAACTCCGTTTTGCACTTCTCCGCACATGACAACAAGATTAATTTGTTTACTCCTTTGCACAGCTGACACGAGCCGTGTGCCTCCTGCCGTCGGCTAGGCGTCCACGCCGCCAGCGCCCCTTCTTTACCCGCAAGGCAAGCCAAGGGCCTCCATAGCCGCGCCCATTTGATTTTGGTATCCAGGTCGCTAGGCCCTCTGCCTGGGTCAAGGCGAACCGAGCAGCCATCGGTGGCAGCGTGCTCACGGATGGGGTGGGGGGGGGGCTGATGTGAAGGGGATGGGAGGAATCCGGTGGTGGGGAAAAAAACCATGTATCCACCTACCCTGCCTCCGGTGCTCGCGCGTGGAAACGCGACTGAGCGGTGCCGTCGCCGGTGCAGCTGCGAACTCCTGCCCGAGCCAGTACCTGCCTCCGCCCCTGCTTGGCTGCAGGTATTCATCCCTGCTCGAGTCGGCATCGCCCGGTCGCCGGTGGAGATTCCGATGAACCTCCAACTACCAGATCTCCATTCCAAAATCTGGTACGCACCGTGATGCATCTACTGCCGCCGGGGTGAGGAGGCATAGAGGTGTCGTTAGCCCCCATCCAGCAGGTCTACGTCCCGCCGCGAGAGAGAAAATGGATAGAGGGCAAGTGACGAAGGGAGGAGGAGTGATAGCTCGTGGGTTACAGTGACGTTGGGTTGGGGAGCATCAACATTCTTTAGTGGTGTTTCTAAGGTGGAAGTGTCGGCGCCGCTTTGGATTTCTGTTACCAACCCTCGACTCGTCACATTGGCGCACGCTTCAGTCCCATGCTAGGTGCAATATCATCCCAGTTGAGTCATCAGTAAGTGCAGCCAACCCGTAGCAACGCACGGGCATTTTTTGCTAGTCTATATCTATACGAGCTAAGATTTCTGCCAAAAAGTTTCGTCAACGCTTTTTTTTGGACCATTTTACCCTCCCACCAAATCCCATATAACACACTGTGCCATGGTACCGGTTCGTTTTGGATTTTTTTACCCTTTTGACTCGTCTAGCCGAAGCCCAAAGCCAGCTCTCCCGCCGGCGGGCGGGCCCCCGCGGCGCGCATCGCGCCGCTGGCTAGCTCTACTCCTGCGTGACTCCCGCCGCCGGCCAGGCCATTGAAGAACGCCTCTAGACAGGCTCCTGACGTCATCGACTCTTCTGCGCGTCTCCCGCCGCCAGCCAGGCCCTCGCCGAACGGTGGAGAAGCTGCGACCAGTCGACCACGTTTGTCTTCAAGCCGCGCGCTGGTGGGACGGATAGAGAACAGCCGACCACGTTCTTCGCCAAGCCGCGAGCTGGTGGAGCAGATTGAGCGGATGCGGCGGCGTTGACCTGCGGGTCGGGGCGCGAGAGGAGCTCTGCGGCTTGGTCGCGCGCGTGAGACAGACGTTGAGTGGGCAAGGCACGCGAGCTGGTGCCGGGATGGGCGGCGGCGGGGGTCGAGCGAGGTGCGCGTGTGGCTGTGCCTCGGTCGCGATGCGTGGCCTGAGCGGAGGTTGGTGGCGTTGACGAGCCTTGACCATGATTTTCTCCGCCTGTTCTTCACGGAAATCGACGACCGCCGACAGCGCCCTTCCCTCGACCTTGCTGCTCTCGAGCCCGTGGTGGAGGATGGAGACCTGATGACCTGAGTCTCCGCCATACCGTTGGTAGAGCCTGGGCAGGGACTGCTCATACTTAGTTTGCCCATTAATCTATTGATATAATCTTCACCGTGGAGCTTCCTCGGATGAGCCCGGACGACGAGGTGCTCAGCCGCCGCCCGAATTCCACAGTGTTGCCTGCCGTATGCTGCCACGAGGATGCCAAACAGCAAGGACCAGTCCACGGCGTGGGACATGGACGGTGAAATCTCCGCGGCATGGAGGCTTCAGGGCGAGCTGCAGTTGCGTAGAAAAAAATGCATGCTACTTCGTTTTTTCTTCGACTAACTGCGTGGCGTTGGATACCAAACAGGCAAACACAGCAGAGCAGGGACGGAGCCAGGAACGGAAGATGGGGGGGGCTAAAAGTATAAGCATCAAAATCATGGCTTTTTTTTTGTCTCAGAACACAACAAAATTTGCCTGTTTTCATGGAATATGAATGAAGTTACATATCTATCAATTTGAACTCGGCTTTACGAGCACGAAGATCAAATGTCTCAATAATTTCTTCAACACTAAACTTTTCTGCTATTTCCCTCTCTATGTAGACTATCACACAATAGCGGAGAAAGTCATCTCCCAACTTAGTGCGAAGACGGGTCTTGACCAGTTTCATAGCAGAAAAGGCTCGCTCTGCTGTTGCAGTTGACACCGGAAGAGTGATCACTAAGCGTAACAACCTCTCAACCATTGGATAATCAGATGACTTACCGGTCTTAATTATTCCCTTTGTCAAATCAGCAAGTGAGTTGCAATTTTTGATCTCTGGATGATTGGATGTATCAAGTTGAAAATGTGGAAGCTCGCACTCCAACCTGTCTCTCTCTTGATTAGAAAAATCAGCAGGATAGAATTTTTCCACTAGTCTGCATATCTTGGACTTATCAAAATTATCATGCCTCGGATCCAAGGATGTACAAAGATCAAGTAGCTCGGTTACTTGAGAACTGAATCGATGATTCAACTCTGTCACTTGTTGATCTATTGCAGCATTGAATACATCTACTTTGTAGTGATGGAATACGGTGGTGTTGTCATGCTTATTTCGAGATTTCTTCACATCAACGTACCTAAAGTTGCAACATATATCAAATAGATTTAAATTAGTTCCACTATTTAGACAATAATGACTAGGTTTAATTAAATACATGTAGACTGGATTATGTACGTACATAGGAAAATAAACTTACTTTTGATTCATATCTGGGATGTTAACCTCATGCTTCAAACAAAAGGTTTTCACCTCTTCTATAAGACTTTCCCATCCATCTTCTCTCAATTCAGCAAGTAATATCTTGGTATTAGAAACAATATCCAGTGCATTTGCAATATCCAGAGTTTTATTTTGGAGTTTCACACACAAGACATCAGTGATCTTCATAATTTTCTCCATGAGGTGTAGAATGAAGACAAAATCAAATGTAATTAGGAAATTAAGGGCACCCTCGGCATCTCCTCTTGAATTCCACGGAACTGAGCGGTCATTTGCTACACCTCTTAGCACCAAAACAGATGCACCAAACAATCTTAACAAGCTTTTTACCGATTTGTAGTGGGAACTCCATCTTGTGTCTCCGGCCTTTTGTAAAGATCCTATTTGATTTAGCCCTCTTCCTGTATCAAGCTCTCCGAGTTCTATCTCTTTTGCAATTTCAATAGCCTGATTATCTAGTAGCTCATCATTGCGTTTGGGAGATGCACTAACAGTATTAACGATAAAATTTGCATTTTGGAAGAAGTTGTGGACCTTTGGTACCTCCCTTGAAGCGGCAACAAGAGCCAATTGAAGTTGATGAGCAAGGCAGTGTATATAGTACGCATAAGGGCATTCTTGGAGAATTAGAGCCTTAAGCCCATTCCACTCTCCTCTCATGTTACTTGCTCCATCATAGCCTTGCCCTCTGATATCTTTGACACTCAATCCATTATCAACTAGCACCGCAATAATTGAATTCTTGAGAGTCAAAGCACAAGTGTCACTAACATGAATAAGATCAATGAAACGCTCCCTGATCTCTCCATCTATGTCCACAAATCGAAGAACAACTGCCATCTGTTCTTTCTTAGACTCATCTCGAGATTCATCAACCATGATAGTAAACTTGCCATTACCAATCTCTTTTGTGATTGATTTTTGCACTTTCCGAGCAAATATGCCAGCAATTTCCTTCTGAATAGTTGGTGATGTGTACTTAGCATTTCTTGGAGCATTTTGCATAACTTCCCGTACATCCTTATTATAACAGCCCACAAGCTTGAGGATTTCCTTGAAATTGCCTTGATTTTTGGAATCTTCAGACTCATCATTTCCTCTAAAGGGACATGCCTGGCGCATTAACAACCTGAGGCAAATCAATAGTGCAAATTTGTTAGATAACATGCAATAAGAAATTCTGGTTATTTGAAACTAAGTAATTCTTGCTTACTTAATAACATCGATGGAAGCTGTAAGCCTTAGTCTTGCATCAGCAACCCGTTTCTTGCATTGCTTTATAATCACCTTATCAATATGAGTCATATTATTTTTCAGGCTTTCATAACATCGAACTGCAAAATTATGGGCTGAACTGGGACTAGTTCCCATATGTGTGAGGAAAGCACATTCTTTTCCATTGTTGGCCTTCTTCCACTTATCAAATCCTTTGATTAAAAATGTGTCTGAACCACACTTACCAATTGGCTTCTTTGAAAAGAGAAAACAAGGCAAGCAATATGCACGATTTGTATGAGCTGAATATTCCAACCAGGAAAAATTTGTGAACCAAGCACTTTGGAATCGACGACGGCTACTACCGGTTTCAGTAAATTCATACTCATCCAAAATTGGTTGATAGGGGCCCTCGGATATATAAAAACGCCTAGCATCATCTTGCTTGTCAGGAGTGAGTTCCCAGATTGGAAGACGTCTACCTGGATCTCGAATATAATTTGTGGTTATAATCGTCGCTTGTTCTGTCTCGGGAATACCTTGGTCGATTTCAGCATCACCTCTAGCCGAGTTAGGATTGTTTTCTTCGCCTGCTTGCACATCATCTACTTGTTCATCTGGCTCTGGCTGTGACACCGAATCAATTGGCTTGAAAAATTTCTGAATTCCGGCTCTTTTCCTCTTCATATCTAAAGCACAATATAGTGTAGAGGGATATGTTAAAAGAGAGAGAGAGAGAGTCAGAGAGATTCAGGGCCTGGAGAGATTACAAGTTTACAACGCAAGGATGAAATCTGGCAATACTGCAGTAGACTGACCTTTCTTTCTTCCCTGATTTTCGCTCATGCTGTGCGGCCGCCGGCGTCTGATCGAAATTTGGGAGCTCTCGCTGGCGCTGGGTGCCTGGGTCGGTCTGGCTGTCGCAGCTCTCGGACTCTCGCCGGGTCTAGCCGTCTAGGTGGGCGATGGCGGCCGGCAGGGAGTTAGGGAGGCGAGGCGTCCGCGCGTAAGTTCCAAGACGCAGACGCCGACGCGTACAGATGAAACGATCAATTGATCGTGGGTGCCAGGCTCAAGGATTGATCGATGGACTTCTCTCCTTCTCTGTTGACTGTTGGGCCTACGTATTTCTTCTTTTCTTTAACGTGGCTGGCCTGTTGGATCTTTCATCTTTGGCAAGATTTACAATTACGTATGGGGGGGGCGAACCAGCCTGGTTTGACAAAAAATCAGCGATCTTACTCTTTTCCAAGGTACGAGCGATTCCTTGGGGGGGGGGGGGGTCTCGCCCCCGCTCGTCCCCCGTTCCCTCCGTCAGGTATACAGAGGTAGGTGCTATTTGTGAATGCTGATGCTGAAATGGCTACCAATTGCTAGCAGGTACGGCATTGTTAGCTGCTGCTTTCTTGGTATTGCGTGCTGTTCTAAGTTTTTGGAAGAACCATCGAGTTTTTTTCTCTTATCAGATGTTTGTGTTTGATAGAAAGATATTTTTGACTGTAAAACTGTAACGTGAGTGGGATATACAGAGTGAGAACAGGAGATAGGGGTAGATTTAAATTGATGTACTCCAAACAGAGTAGTACATTACTTTTTCCAAACAAGTCTAAAATAGTAGATTTAATTAAAACAAAATCAGAATTGATTATATGAAATACAATAAAATACATATTAAAGATTACGACCTCTAGAAGAAGAAATTCAACATATTTGAATTATCAATGATGTTTTTATCTTCTAGACATTTATTGAATTACCGATTTTTTGTAGTTGATAGAAATTAATAAAATAGTTTTGGAGGTTGATATATAACGCACTATACTAGCCCTACCGATTATGTGTGTTGTTGTGTATCATGATTGGGTTGTTTCCAGTCCGTTCAATCGTGAGCCTATGCCTTTTCTTATGGGCCGAGTAATATGGCTATAAAACTAACCAAAACCATACGAATAAATAGAACCGGAATTAAACCATATAGAAACACATCGATTTTATGTACTATTGAAAATAGTCCCACCTCACGCCTGTAGAGCGAGTCCTCTCGCACAACCAGGGCAAACACCGTATACACACTGCCATCGACTGCATCATTGGAGAATTTCCGTAGCAACGCACGGGTTTTGTGCTAGTCTATACCTAATAATAAAGAAAATAAGGCTTCTTGTTCGTCCGTCAGAAATTACCCCCGAAGTTGCATGTAATTACTGTTTGTGCCACCGATAAGTCAATAACGGTTCAGGGGAAGAAAAGCAAAGAAAGGCCGGTCCACCCCGTCGCCACCGATAATTCTTGCAGCTGCAGCATCTCCCGCGCCGCGGACGCGGGGTAGACGGCCAGGATGGGAGCGCCGCACGGCCGCATCATGTCCCCTGCATGAATTGTCGCCGGCCTCCAGCTTCATTGGTTCGAGTCAAGGTGCCCTGAACCAGCAACTGAGACCTGAGCGCTGGTGAGAAAGGACAAGGCGCTGTCCCAGTTACACTTCCGCTCCCGGCCGGCACCACCAACTCTTCCCCATGGCAATCTCCCACCTGGTACATCCCCTCAAGCAGATATGAGATATCTCGGTCTTAGAGTTCGTTTTCCAGTAGCTCAATTTTGTTAGAACCTGACGGGGATGAGCTTCCGTGTGATATGCTATTTCTGCCTCGATCTCCTCTAATCCCCTGGCCATGCCCTCTTGCATCCAGCGCACCAAAGACACAAAGCCAACCCCAATTTGTCCACCATTAATTGTAATTGTTGGCGTATTTTGGGTGTGCTTCAAATCTAGACGTCCCTCGCGCCAAATGGTGTACTTCATTGTCGGCATCATGGTTTCATGCTTTTAGCAAAATAATTATAAGTTAGCAGTCTATTTTCAGAGAGATGCCATGGGTAAGAATAGGGAGATGCGGCAGTACAACTATTTAACGCACACAATGTAGTTTACTAATTTGGTCCATCGTTAAATTTACATGTTTTTTTTAAAAAAAAACATCCACCGGGATTGTAATTTTTTCATTCGGTATTCACATACACAACTTCAGCTCAATTTAGTACACCTCCCGCTAGGAGAAGTGTCGAACAAAAAATACAAAGTCCGTCAAGAAGTAAACAAAATTGCTGCGTAAAATAGGTACCAATGCGTCTTTGAGGTGTCCGGCGTGAATGGGAAATCGAGGAAGGGAAGGGGAGGGTGTCGCCACCAAGCAAAAAATAAGAGGCCGAGTCGGTGGCCAGTGAAAGGAACATGGGCGGAGTAGCGTGCGGGTGGAAGGTGGTGGGCGGGGAGCCAGCGCACCGGTGGATATGGTGGTGTGTTCCGGAAGTTCTATCAGAGGCCGCTGGGCAGAAAGAAAGAAACAAGTCAACATGCTTTTTTCCTTCAGGTAGATGACTGTTCGGTCGGTTCGGGTGTTAGGCATGTTTTTTTTTTCATATTTAGGTCCTTAAATATCTATATCGATAAAATATCATCCGTAGCAACGCACGGGCATATTTCCTATTTCATTAAACAATACTAGATGACCCGTTGCGCTATCGCGCAAGTGCAAATGAAAGCGTATTAATATGCCAATAAATGCTGACATATAGAACGGTAATTTAATAAATAATTTATTTTGGTGCTTAAATCTATATTTTTGGTGATGGTTTATGTCTTGAGTTGCTATATACGCATCAAATATGGCGTTTATTTCTTGTTCCTTTAAATTTTACAGAATTATACAGGATGTTTCATATCAAAATAGTTGTAAGACGATCTTTCATGTATTGGTCATTCAAAGTTAATGCGGAGAGTATCCACGGTTCTATTAGATTCGCCTTCCATTTTTGCCATGAGATTTTGTTTTCTCATTTTATGCTATTGTCCATTGATATTAAATATTTCACAATTTCTATAACTTATCAGGCTTTACCGGAACCACATTGGTAAGCACCATATGGTATATAACTAAATCATCAATATATCGCGTGGATGTCTGCACAAGTGAACCGAAACACTTGCTGGAAGTAGATGCATCTGTTATGAAGTTTTGATATGATCCATTCACATAATCCAGGGTTAGAAATAAACCGAAATAAACAATGACCAAACCAAAATAAACAAACCGTGCATCTTCCTCAAATCACGCAGGGAAATATTCATTGGCAAGAACACAAAACTCAGCATTAGAAATCTTGTTTAGTGAAGATCCTAAATAGTGCCTTTGATATGTTCGTAACTGCAGCCCAAAACTAAATAATCACATGATCGTGTGAACAAAGCAAGAACAAAAAAGAAATATTAGCCTACAATATCCCAAAAATTGGAACCAATACACTCCAGCCTAGTGAGTATGTTAACATGCCAACGTACTATGCAAGATGAAACTATAAAACATGAGAACCAAGTTCCTAAAAAGGAGATCGAACGCAATAAACAGAACTACCAGAGTGTGCATATATCATATGTGCATTACATCCGATGACACTTACAATTATATAGTTGTTACATAGCAAGAAAAAAATAGATACATGTGATGTTCAGTTGCTGCAGCTATTTAAACGGACACACACACTGTAGTTGACCGCATATACAACGCCTGCAATACTTGCATACATTATGTAACCAGGTTCCAAACATATCATTCCATTTTTTTTTTGAAAGTCATACCATTCGAAATTGAGTGTCTTTAGCGGACACAATTACAGTAACATGTACCTTTGCAATGAGGCTCTGCCACTCATCAACTCCAACAGGATCACATGCCGATGACGCACGGACGTGCTCCGAGCTGGCCGTGGATGCTGACATATTTCATGAAGAATTTGATGTCAAAAATAATCCTCTTTCAGTTAGATGTGCTCAACAAAACTCACTATTTGTAAACATGATGGTTTATACTGAATTTTAATTTGATGTCAGTGTCATATAATCTACAAAGATTAATCTAAGGCCTAAAACCAACAAACGATTCTAGCTCTAGTAATATAGCACAAGTCATCGTTTTCTCTTGCCACCCAACAAACATATATACACAAGATGTTAGTCAAGTGGCAATCAAGTACTACCACCCAACAAACATTATTTTCAGTCAGCCAGCAAACTAAATTTTGAAATCATGGTCGTAGGCTGATTAGATTAGTGGTGTAGAGACACAAGTTTGCATCACACTATGATGACCAATGATAATTAGCACAAATCCCTATTGTGTCACCTGGAGCCTGGGATAAACAGCCATGTCAAGATGTACATGCCAAGCTAGGTACATCCCACTTTCAAAACCAAAATCTCAATCAAAAATGGACCCGTAGTCGTTAATTTTCCACACAGGGGAAACTGTGAAAGTTATATTCTGCAAACAACATTTTTTACTAATGTGGTAAACCATAGAAGACAATACCTGAAACATCAGGAGATATTTAAATTTATGCTAATAAGAGAGAAATACAGTTTGGAGAATACCACATGCACAAACACATGGAATCCATTTTCTTTATAGAGCATGGCAAGGGCATATACCATCTTGTTTATAGAAGGTTGGCCAGCAAAAATACTATCTGAAAATCTACAAGCAAAATCAAAAGGGACAATACATATGATAAGCTACCAAGCAAGCATCCATCTTCTCTAACTGAACACCATTCCATCTAGCAAGTCGATTAAGAAATACACAAAAACTTCAAACTACAGTGTACAAGCTTGGGCATTGTAGTAGATGACAGGATAGTGCACAAAACTCATACATTTGCAGCGCTGAAACTCATACATTAGCAGCTTTGGGATAAAATTACAGTGGATATGGCCATATAATTCTGAAACTCATACGAGTTTACATCTTCTCTGAAATTTAACGACTTGACAAGTTCTGATTACTGAACACTACAACTCGACTGACTACAAAATCCGGTCGATCTCGAGTGGAATCTCAAGCGGACGCCACCCTGCGCTGGTGACAGTATCAGCTCGGCCAAGGCTGAGCTCACCCAAGCCTGCATGCAAGTCAAGTGAGCATTAATTATGTTATAACATAATTAAAAACACAAGACCATATAAATTCTAGCACACGCTATTACCAAAGATAGTATTAGCAGTGATCGGTAATGTTATTAACATGTATATATGATTTCTGATTTGCATGAATGCGAAACAGGAATCCTGAGTATGGGAAATTAGAGAAGGATACTGCTAATTCATTTCATAATAAAACTGGCAAGATAATGGATATTGAACTATCAGGAACAGCAGAATTATACTTCTGTATGGAATTAAAAACGGTGCAGAGGTACTAACTGCAGAATGAAGGATGAGATGTTTCCTGATAAGAACTGTTGATTTGGAGGATGAGAGGGCGTGGAAGGGCAAAGTCAAGCCAGAACTAAAACCATAAGTCTTACGTATTTTATTCTACTGCTGATGCATGTCTTTACGTACTACAGACAAACCTACAAATCAGTTGCTTAGCTCCCCGGTTCCCACCGTAATTCAAAGGAATTTAGAAATGCTGAATCTACATATTTTGAAGAAACTTACCATACAAAGGCTAAATACCTCTGCCTACAATTATTAATAGAATCATTGAATCAAGCAGCGAACCACATGGACAAATACCAACAATAGCTGTAAAGAGGGGCACAAACTATCTCCAAGCTAACTCACAACAGAACTGAGAGGCACACACTATCTCCAGACTAACTCACAGCAGATATGGACGGCAGCTGCCACAACAACTCTTCTAACAATCTCAGCAGACTCCATCTTCCAATTTGTACCTGCTGCTAAGAAAATACGAAACTATATAAACCATAATTCAGAAGTTAATGGGTTGCATTTATTCGCTCGTCGTCATATGAACCTGTAAGTAATCAAAATAAATTTCATTCTATTTTGCACAAAAAGTAAAACACAATCGAGCATTTGCAGTTAGGTGCTACTCACCACCGGAAATGGTCCAAACTATACTATCACGATAATTAGATTTAGATGATCAACTAAAGTATATAAAGTAAGTTTCCTTGGTTCATTTGCTATTGATATTTTCATGTTTTCACTATTTCTATTTCCAATACCATAAAGTGAAGCTCAAAAACCAATATGCGAGCACCGGTACTAAAAAGATTGCAAACAGAGCACAGGTGGCCTGATTAACATAATCAAGGAGAACACAAAGAAAAATAGTCCTAGTTTCAGTATGCAAGCAACCACCACATATGTCCATGATAGAGATGCAAACTACCTTGGCCTGGTAGCCATCAGGCGGCGGCTGAACCACTGGTCACCAGCTCAGGAGCTAGTCAGTTATTAGCTGGCGCCGATGACAGATGTTTAGTTTGAAAAGTGGAACCATCGGATGCAAGGAAGCAAATGGTTGATCCATTAACATCAATTGTAGTAGTTATACTTATACAATAACACAACATAAGATATATTAGAAAAGAGCCCCCCCCCCCTAAAAAAATAAATTGATTATATTTCATATAAGGCTAGAGCAAATCTGAACTTTACATAAAGCCTATTTAAACATAGGTAAGAAAAAGGGAAACATAATCCCCACAATGTAAATTAGGCTGTGTTCGGAATATGCATCAGGTCCATCTCAAGAAATGTTCTAGTATGCAGAAATTGCATTATTCAGAACAAAGTACAGTACTCCGTGTATATTACCATGAGACATGGCAAAGTAAATTCAAACTCCAACCTATACCTCGTAGACTGGACATAGCTCCAACCATGGATTCTGGGATGTGTGGGCGGACAGATGCAGCCACTGCCGCTCGCCATGGAGCCACAAAAATCAGTTCTTGTAGATAACAAGTAGTGGTCACACGCAATGTTTTGATTTTTCAGAAACTTTCTCCATTGGGTCAGACTTCACTTTTATACAAAAACGTTCTCTTTTCATTGAGAAATGAAAACAAACTGTTGCAAGGCACATGCGATATTCATTTTCCCACAACATGATGACTTTCACCATTGGGTAAGAATTAACTTTTCGACACTACATGTGCTCTGCAATTGTTAAAATTGAGAAAGAGAGAGGGGCAGAAAATTACTGCAATAACAGCGGCAATCTCTGGGACTTCACTTTTATACAAAAACGTTCTCTTTTTATTTAGAAATGAAAACAAACTGTTGCAAGGCACATGTGACATTCATTTTCCCACAACATGATGACTTTCACCATTGGGTGAGAATTAACTTTTCGACACTAAATGTGCTCTGCAATTGTTAAAATTGAGAAAGAGAAAGAGGGGCAGAAAATTACTGCAATAACAGCGGCAATGTCTGGTTGCTTTTCTCCATCTTGTGTTTCCCCAAGCAGATCTTCTGCTACCTGCTACCTGTAAGAAGAAGGCGCAACAGTTTAAAGCTCAAGAAAATAACCCACGTCTCAATCAGTCAAGAAATAACAACCAAGGAAAAACAACAACCCACATATAATTTAACTACCAAAGTCACATATACAAGGCATACTATGTCTAGTTATCTACCAACTCTACATTTTGTATATTCATATTTTTTTAACTGTTGAAGGAAAGGCACCTCAACATTCCTGAGGCTGAGAGCACTGTTAACATAATCTGCGGTCACATTTGTCCTTTTTGCATGCTTCATACACTTGGGGGGCTCCTGGAACAATGCACAACACACTTAAATTAATATAACATAATACCAAGGAGCAATGATATAACATGAACATGTGAGATCGTGAGCTACAATTAAAGACAAAAGAAGGTGCAACTCCGGAGAATGAACTTATCAATGCAAATAATTCAAGAATGAAAGGGAATCATGAAGTAGAAATCCAGAAGTCTGAACTAACCTTGCTTTAATTTGACGCTTATTGTTCAATCGAAGGCATCGGTGTACATTGACATATCCAAATAAAATAACAGCATCACCTTCAGATCTTCCCCTTCAGTTGAGTTTCAAGAGATATTACTATAAACAATAGTACATGAAAGATCATCCGCCATAACAAGGTCACAAAACCATGTTCTTGGGTATCAATCATGTGTGAACCTGGAGGAAACGAGACAAAACAACACAACACGGTATCATTAACAGAGACATGATGAAATACGTATGGATAAGTGACTAATTAGTATGTGGTGGATATGAAAAACCTCAAAAAACAATTGAACCAGACCTTGGCAGAGAAAATGGGAAAAGAACATGAACCATTACCTGCAGGCTGAATGTCGTAGTTGCTGAACCGTCTCACTGAAAGTAGTGGTTCCTGGCAAGGTCATTCTTCATGCTTTATACTAATCTCAGTAGGATCCCAACCACTGGCAGATTGCTTTAGCTCTGCAACCAAGGGATGTGAAATTAAAGAAGAGCATAAACCAGGAGATGGGTTTGTTAATTGAAGTTAAGAAAAGCACTCATTATGTCACCGAAGGAGACATGTCCATTAGCTTCCAAAATCAGAGATAGTCCTACGAAGAGAATCTGTTGCTGTTTTTTCGGTAGGAAAAAATAATTAAAACCTTCCAAAATTATCACTAATCAGAATACCAAACTTGTATTGTCATTTAGCAGAACTATACATTTGCAAGAGCAACTGACTTAACCAAACTTGTATTGCCATTTAACAGAACTATACATTCCTTAACATATCACTCACAAAAAAGATCAATACAACCGTGCTTGCTATTTTTTCGTGGTTAGATAACCTGGGCCAAATCAAACAAAAATGGATCTTTTGCTCACCAAACACATATCATGAACTTATGTTATCCTGTTCAAAGACACATCGAACTTATATCTCTCTTCCCCTTCAGCCAATACAGCATCATAATGCACATACAGAGGAAAAAAAATACCAGAAGCGCATACCTTACAGCTCGGACACTTGCACAAATCGACGGCCGAATCTACCGCTCCCCTTCCCACCCTTCAGTAGGATCTTACTGTTAGAAGTGAGAACTTGGATTAGAAAAGAAATACCATTTGTATGGGTAAGTAATAATACATAGAAGACCATTGAACTTGTTTCCATGTGAAGAGCATGGTAAGCTATACCTGAGGTCACCCTCCTCACGCTGCTAGTTTTGAGTCAGAATGTTGTACGTATTCTTTGGAAAATTAAAAACCAAGAATTGAAAGGGAGATGCGATAAAAAAACATGCATACATAGCAGGTGCACAACAAAACACTAAAAACCCTACACGAGTAGCCAATTAGATAACTGAAGCATCATGCAACTTTCATACATTAGAAAAAAGCTTTCAATTAGAAACATACATGAAAGCAGACAATCCTAATCAAGAAAGTGATTCCACCTATACCTACAATGTGAACTCAGCGACCAAACCAATTTGCGCTAATTCACCACTGTACAGCTGATCCAAACCAACGGTACCATAATTTTAAGTCCCCTTACTAATGCAGGCCCAAAAAAACTTTGTCCGTCGAAAGAAAACTTGATTCAACTATGCCACTTGTATTAATGAAGCACCATTGTGACTAAAATGAGGCAATTAGGAGACCTCTAGTACAATTACACCAAAAGAACAAGGGCAATTGAGAACATATAATTTTCTCCACTCCTACTTTAATGCAATTTCAAAATCAACAGGAATAAAAATAAGGTACACAAAGGCATATCAGCCATGGTACTACGGTAAAAGAAATGAGGGAATGAACCCAAAACGAAGATATGGTAGCTTGTATGCGCATGGGAACTTCGAGTGGCACGCGCCGTCGATAAAGTACCTGTGCAAGAAGATCATGCAGGCCAAAAGTCCTACATGAGTCAGCACAGCGGAAGGAGCTCATCGGGGAATTTTTCCAGCCTAGTTGGACACCAAACATAATAAAATGAAGACCAAATGAGTGTAAAAAAGGGATATGAGATTGTACCAATTACAGAATCAAAGTACCACTTCTGCTCATTGTAATCATTTTTAGTTCAGTCAACAATAGGTACTTGTACACTAAAATGACTATGAATTCCAGTGATGCAGAAGGTAAAACAACATATTTTTGTGCTACCTCTTCGTTACTACAACCTTGAGTGCAACGAGAGAAAGACAACATATAAACTTCATAAGTAATTGAAGGAATACGAAAAAGAGCATTTTCGCGAAGTATCCTATTTTTTCGCTTAACCAAATCTTAGTTTCAGCTGCAAATCTCAGAGATGCATAATTTACTCGGTACCACAGTTTCTAAATCTTCGTAGGTAAACTATTGTTTGCTAGCCTACCATCAGCGCATCAATTGAATAGATAACTGAACCAAAATACTTTAACCCCCACAAAATACACTGGTAGATGATAATCATGGTAGTCTGCTCAACGGAATGGAATATAAGTTGTCAGCCTTTTTTTCAGCATGAGCAAAGCTGCCACTGTAGCAATAAGATGTATGCAGCTATTTCAAAATGTACAGATGCGAAAAAAGCAAAATTGAGTAAAGTTTATACATTGCAATAACAAATTAGTATTGTAAAAGCAATTGGAATGCTGCATGAGTGCAGTCACATAAGGTATCTAAAAATAGCTTTCCTATATATGGATAGGAAGAAAGCCATAATATACTCTACATATTGGGATTGGGATTTGGGACCAGCTCACCTCCATCGATATCCTCACCTATGAGCGAGGAAAGAAGAAGATGTAGACCGCTCTGACCTTAACGCCGCTCCTGCGCAGCACAGTCAGCCTGCATCGCTCCAACTCACGCAGGATAGCTGAGCACCATGGAGAGGCGACCACCTGCTCCCGCCATGTCGTGCCGCTCTCCTGCTCCCTTACATTGCTCGCCGTCGGCCCCTTCCAGTCCGTCTGCCCCCACTCGCTGCCGGCCCCTTCCAGTCCGCCCGCTGCCGTCGAATCTCCTGCAGCGACTGGCGCCACCCTTCAATTCCCCGCTCCCACGGCAGCCGACCGGAACCGTCCTTCCCCATCCAGTCTGATCCTCCCGGAAGACTTCCATCCAGCTCGCCTGCGGATAGAGAGGCATTATAAACAATCATAAACAGCAATAACCAAGCAATCCAAGCAGCCAGGTCAGGCTTCTTCTCCAATGGCTTCCTGCTTGTCAACTGTTCAATCAGGTGGAGAAAGCCAATCCTAAGGGAAGAAAATCAAACTGAATAGGTCTATCTAAATTGACATCAAAGGAACCCAAAGACAAGATCGAAACAATTACATCAACCAGCGGCACTAAGCTCATGCAATCAAAAACATCCAACAGAGCAAAGCTACCGAGAAGAATCCATGCCATCTACGACATACTCGTCCTACTCCCGCTGAGGCCGGTTCGTATCCTCTACCAAAAATTCCAAAAAGGAGAGAGGAGGCAGAGAATAACACACCTCCAGCTCGACGAGAGCCACCACCCTCCTTCCGCCAGATCCTCCTCTGGGTCGACGCCACCAACCCCTCCTACACCTGGCGCCGCACCTTGCTGCTCCTCCACCTCCGAGCTAGTGTCGCCCCTCGCTGCTCCGCCGCCTCTGTCCCATCGCTGCTCCTCAAGCTCCCTTCGGCCAGCGAGACGCATCTCGAGGCGGCGCACCTCACCAGCGCGAGGGACTCACTGATGCGCCGCCGCCCTCCTCTGGGACCTGCGCCTGCAGCGCCTCCTCCCACCCTCCATGGAAAGAGGCGGGGCTGACACAGGCGGACATGGCGCGCCAAGGAACCCTAGAACCGAAATAAAATAAAATTAATCAAGGGAGGAACTGTACTTGGAGGAGACGCGCTCCATGGCGTTGGTAGAGGTTAGAAACAGGACGTGGAGGGGCGGACGGCGGCGAGGACATGACGCGGCGCAAGGGATGGTCGGCCATGGCGTGGAGGAGAACATCGCCCCCAAGCGGCGGCTGACGCGGCCCCTGCCCACCTACTTTTCGCACGGCTCCCGGCGCTCCCTCCTGGGTCACGTCGGCTGCGTCGTGCTGCCTCTACCCATCCCTTCTGCAGCGCCTTGGGGAGTAGGAGAGGAGGCGGCGCGAATTGAGGGAGGAGGATGGAGGCGGCTGATTGGAGGACGGGCTGATTGGAGCCGCCGCTGGAGTAAATCGAGGACGCGCGCCGCCAGCCGCTGCCGACGCGTCGCCTCCGCGCGGACGTCTTCCGTGCCTGCCCGCGGTCCTCCAGTTGAGCGGCGGTGTGCTGCTTCCGAGCGGGGGAGAGGAAACGAGAGGAGGCGGCGGATTGGGGGAGAATGAGAGGAGGAGAAGAGGACGGGGATTGGTTTGCCCTGTTCGATCTAGATTCTCTCACCTCTGATCGACAGGCGACCAGGCGACACAGACCATACAACACCGCTGCCTCTGCTCGTCGGTCCCACACGCACCTGGCCCCAGCTGTCATTGACCCGTTTGGAGAAGAAACTGGTGACAAAAAAGCGACAGCATCCAATGGCTAAGGTGAAAAGCGGGAGTGGATCGCTGGCATCCAACGGCCAACGAACGTTTGCCCCTTTCAGACCCCCTGGTTGAGAGGGTAGTCTTTGAACATTTATAGGAGAAATGTTTAGAGAGATTACATATATGATGACCATCCCAGATAAACATGTTTGTCAAGCAAACTTGCACAAAAAAATCCACAAGAAGTAAAATTAAAATTTCACTCTTTCCACCAACGTCCTTCAACGCCACCATAGAAGCGTCGAAAAAAGAGGCGAACAGCCACCATACCCAGATCTGGGAGAGCACCTTCGCATACAATGAAGCTTTCCGAGCCGATGAACCGGACCACCGCAAGCGACGAGACCGAGACTTTGTGGCACGTCGGCCGGGGATCTTCCCCGTGGTCACCAGATCCCGACGACATCAACTTCATCCAACGCAGTCGAAGAAGAGGAACATCGCCGCCTTTCGTCATCCACACACCCAACTGCAAGACAACAAACAAACCTAAAACAGTCGACGTGGCCGCCACCAGCGAGGGTGCCGAACGCCAACCACCAGACATGAATCTCACCGAATCAAGAGATTGGCGAGAAGACCAGGCCACCTGCCCCTCGACGGTACCAGTAGGAGCAACAACGAGATGGAGGAAAAGCAGGGGCAAATTATTTCGACGCGGTGCTGTATTCTCCATGAAAGCAGCACCTCAAGGAAACACTAGGCCAACCTAACTACAGGCGGGGGCAAAACCTGAGGTCCCCACCCCCTCCCGTCGCCGGAACGGCGGACGGAGGAGGCAGGGATCGGCGGCTTGCCGGTATAGTTGAGGCAGATGGGATCGCCTCCTTTCCTCTTTTCTCGGAGCGGTTTTGTTTTCGCCTCCACGTCTCCGTTTGACATTTTCTCAGATAGAACCGGTTCGGTTCTGCAACGCCCTTATATAGGGATAGGTGGTATAGCTACGCACGAGTGGGCTACCATGGAGTATAGCTACGCACGAGTATCCAACCATTGATTGATCCTATAGAGTATTTCCCACCGCTCATCACTTAACGGCCGTTAGACATTTTTCACCCTCTCTCGAGCCGAGCAAACCCACACCCACCGCAGTCAGTCCCCGTACATAGTTGTCGAAGAAGAAAATAAAAGGAATCCCACCGGTTCTCACCGCTTCTCCCAAGCAACCTCCTTAGAGCATCTCCAGCCGTTTGAGCTCCCCACGCCCAAATCCGACGATATTGTCGTTCGGATGGGAGGAAAATTTGGCCTGGGGAGGCCCATTTTCCCAGCCGCGAGCCCAGGATGGATGTAACGTACTACGACGAATTCAGACAAAATTGGCGAGTTCGTTCAAACATAAGCGAAGTTTAATGATATTTAACATATAGAGGCGAGTTCGTACATAAATAGGCCGAATTCGTACATATATTTGAATTCGGCGATTGGCAAAACTAAAACTTATACGCCTCCTACATGCCGAAATGGCGGTAGAAGGACGTATAGTCGCCGCCGTCATCGTCGTCGCTCGAGCCGGCGTTGTCCTGGGGCGGCGGCGCCTCGTACTAGCGGCTCGTACCCTGGCCAGCGTCGCTGGCGCGTGGCGGCGACGGCCGGTAGATGTCGTCGTCGCTGCTCTCCTCGAGTTTGATCACCTCCCTGGGCGCGGCGTTCCTACCGGCGGTTGGTGCTAAGTTACAAGGTTCCTGGGATTTTGTGATTCGATATATTTTTCCAGTTGGAGTAAAGCTCGAAATTTTCGATTCAAGTTTGATAACTCTTTAATTTTTCGATTCAATCGTGGCCGGCCACCACTAGCTTAGCTGGTCTCGTCGCCTCGAACAAGGTCATACACCCGGAGATTCACTGCCCAGCATTCTCCCGGAGGTGGGCATCCTCAATGCTCACATCTCCCATCTGCCTCTTTACTCAGTTTCTCTCCGTCCTGCGTGGGTTTCTATTTCTGGATCTGATTTTGGGTCGTGCTGTGTTGCAGATTGTACTTGGAGCTCAAGATCCATGTCCTCCTACGTATCATGATTCTGATTCTGTGAAGGAACAACTTTGGAGAATCAGATTGGTTTTTATTGTTTCGGTGAATGATTTTTTGAGAACTTCAGCAAATACTTCAGCTCGGAGTTTCCCGATGTGTCTCACGCAGCGCCTTGGGCGACGCTCGGGCGATCTGGGGGGCGACACGGCCCCCCCCCATCCCCGCGCCTCCGGTGGGCGGACGGCCGCCGCCGGGGACGGCGGTCTGACACCCCACACCGCGCCAAGCGTTCCAAGCTCGCCGGCAACAGGTACGCCGCCCTCCTCTCTGCTTCCGACGAGGACCCCTCCGACGAAGACGAAGACGCAGATCCCACCTCCCGACCTTCTCAGATCTCTCTCGGATGTTTCTTCATGGGACCTGGGCTGAGGGAGCCCTCGTCGCCTGCGAGCCTGCCATCCGAGAGCTCCGGCCCCTTGGCCTCCGCGACGGCCCCGATGGGCGGACGCCCTCCGCCGCCATCCACTGCTCCGGGCAGCCTGGATTTTCCCCCTCTCCCGTCTCGTGGTGAGCGGGGGAGTTCTCCCCGCGACCGGGTCCCTCCCCAAGAGATCCGCATCGGATCTCTGTCTGTCCCCCTGTCGGCTGGTTGCGACGCGAGGACGACGGCGGCGCGCTCCGGCGGCGGCGGATTAGGGTTTCCGCTGCCCGAGGTTGCGGGTGAGCCTCCCCTGGCGGCCCTGCTCAATATGGGCCAGTTGGGCCTGGTGGGCCTGAAGGGTGCTGGGCCGCTGGTTCTGCCGCTCGTGGCACAGCCCATTTCCGCCACTCCTATCTTGGACGACTCCCACGTGTCCCTTGGATTGGGATCAACGGACGAGATTGAGCCCGAGGGCAAGGGTTGGACCTGTGACGGTTTTACCCCTCCGCCGCCCACATATAAGTGGTTGTGGCTCCGAGTGGGAACCCTAGATCCAGATCTTGGTTTCCCAGCTCCCAGCCGCGACGTTCGCAGAAACCGCCGGTCCGCCAAATCCCTCCGTTCCTCCACCACACCTACCTCCGGCGAGCATTCCTGGGTTCTGGTTCCCATGGATCGGGAGAGAAGCTACAGGGGCAAGCGCTCCTTCGACGCCATCGACGACAACCGCGAGCGATCCAGGGATCGTGAGCTCCGACAGCGCCTGGAACGCGAAGAAGAAGAACACCGGCGTCAACAGGCGCAACGCGACCAAGCCAGAGATAGGGAGCGCTCCAACTACAACCATCAACGCCGCTCGGAGCACTCGCAGTACCCTCCTCCCCCTCCTCCACCGCCCCCTGCTGGACCGCGCGGGCGCGACCAGAACAGGGGAGGACAGAAGCGACATCAGAGGGCGCCTAGGATCCCGCAAGGGGCGGTCCCTGCTCCGGCTGCTCCTGGGTTGGTCGCTGGGGGGTCCAGTAGCACTCCCAACCAGGACGTAACCAACATCACCTGCTATAACTGCGGGAATCAAGGCCATATTCAGGCAGAGTGCAAGGCAGAAGCGTTTTGTGTGAAGTGCAAGAAGCATGGTCACCCAACGGCCATGTGCGCCATCTTCTCCAAGAGCCTGGATCCATACTGGGCGGGATTCGGAGGGCAACGTAAAGGTTTCGTTTGCTGCGAGGTCCCTGAGGAGGAGATGTACCAGCCGGCTACCAATTCTGCTCTTATCATTCTCGAGAAAGAGGGACTAAACGAAGAACAACTCGAAGAAGAACTCAAAGACCTGGTGGACGATAGCTGGGCGTGGCAGGTGTGCAAGCTCAGTGCTACAGATTTCTCGGTAATCTTCCCCTCTAAAGAGAGCTTGCGTATGGCAATTCGAGGCGGCGGCATCACATTACCTATGTGCAAGATCAAGGCCATCGTCACGATCCCCACGGATGATCCGTTGGTGGTGGAGAAACTGGAAGAGGTGTGGGTCCACTTCCTCGGAGTCCCGCCTCCTCTGCGCCACGCTGACCGCCTCCTCCTTAGCACCCGCGAGGTGGGCAGGCCTCTAGCGGTGGACGTGGCATCCCTCGAGCACCCCAATGGCCCCATCAAGATGTCGTTTGGCTGTCAAACACCGGTTCAGCTTCAAGAGCACATTACCCTGTTTGTCAACATGCAAGGTTTCAGGATCCGCATTGTTCCCATATCCAAGAGCTCCACAGACGAACCATATAACGACCCTCCTTCCCCACCGGCTAAGAACGGAGAAGATGACAAGGACGAAGACCAAGAAGAAACGAATGAAGATAGGTGGGACCAAAGACGCAAGAAGCACAATGACAAGACCAAGAACACCCCGGCCTCTGCCCCGGCGGGAGGAAACGCTGGATTTGCGAGAAAATCTGTGCCGCAAGCGGCCACGGAGGGTTACACTTCCCCATGCTCGCCTTCCGCTTGTCGTGCCCAGAAGGATCAGTCGCACAAGATCACGCTACCCGCTTCTGCTTTCAGTCAGTATGGATCAAACCTCACGGCGCAGGGAGACATCTTTCCCACGGTGGCTAACATGATCAAGCAGGTGCTCGCATCTCCCCCTGTCTCGTCTCCAAGGTGCTCGGATCTGGAACAACTGCAACTTTCTACCTCCCTGTCCACCCTCAACGAAGAAACTGATGAAGGACAGTCTTACCTGACACCAGGGAAGGCTTTGCAGTTAGGCGCTGAAGATAAGAGGGAGATCGGATGGCACAGCCCGGCTTCAGGGGAATCCGCGGCGTCCGCTCTCCGCGCCAGCGAGAGGCGCAGCAAAAGCAACCACGATCGCCCCTCAAGGAAGCTCATGCTCGAGGCGGCGGGGTCAAATCTCTTTGCGCTCGAGGACGAGCAGGTGGGGAAGGACCTGGAGAAGCCCTCTCTCCATCACGCTCCTGCAATCAAGGACTCTTCTCAGACTCCCCATGTGCTGCTGGCAGAAAGCCCCATCCCGGAGCTGGGGGCGGCGGTGGCTCGTGCGCCTCGCTCCAAGGCAACCCCGGCTGAAACAATGAGGAAGAGCGCCCGTAGCGCGAGCGTGGCAGATGAACCTGTGCTGGCCAGAGCTATCCGCCTCGCCTCCGACAAAGACGCTCCCTCCTCCGCCACCCCAGGTACTTTCGATTCATCTAAGTATACTGCCTTTCAATCTGTTCCTGTTGATAAATTACTCACTGTGGCGAAAGATAGCTATGTCATTTTCCCCTCCTCCTCTCTGGGCCCGCCCGAGACGATCATCTCCTTGATACAAGCTAGGGAGCTTGCACAAGCTGACCTGGCGGCAGCTAGACACAAAGCTGAGGTGGAGACGGCCAAGGCACAGGCTGCGACAAATGAAGAGAATGAACCCCGGTAACACAGGAAGGGCCTGTGGTACAAGAGGGGGAGGACATCATCGAGCGGGGAAGCAAGGGCAAACCCGCTAAAAAGAGGAAGTTGCCCAAGAAGCAATATCCAGTAGGCCCAAGACCGCTAACCCGCCAAGCACGGGCTCAAGGAAGGTTATCCAAATGAGATGCCTATTTTGGAACATCCGAGGGTTCGGTCGTAGGGGGCGACGGACTCTCTTGAAGGATTACCTCCGAGATCACAAGATTGACATAGTCATCCTACAGGAAACCATCAAACAGGACTTCACTGATCTTGAACTGCGTAGCCTGGAGATCGGGGACAAGTTTTTCTGGTGCTGGCTGCCGGCCAACGGGCACTCCGGGGGGATGCTTATGGGCGTCCGCGACAGCGGCTTGGAGGTGGGTGTGGTAGATATGGGACAGTTCTACCTTAGTACCTCCATTCTCCACAGGGCGTCCAGGCGCATCATGACTGTGGTTGGGATTTACGGCCCTGCGGATCACGGGCGATTCAGGGCCTTCCTTGAGGAAGTGTCGGCCAAGGTGGCTAGAACCAACACTCCTCTGCTTATGGGCGGAGACTTCAACCTCATCAGGGCGGCCTGGGACAAGAACAATGATCACCTCAACTGGAGACTCATGGATTTGTTCAATGAACACATTGCAGCGTGGGCGTTGCGTGAGATCCCGCGCTCCGGGGCCCGGTTCACCTGGACCAACCGCCAAATCAACCCTGTGCGTTCGGTGCTCGATCGTGTCTTCATCTCTCCATCTCTGGAAGGTTTTTTCCCTCTCTGTTCTCTCCGCGCGGAGACGAGCTTGGGCTCCGATCATACCCCGCTTATTTTTGACTCCGGCGATGGGCTGCCAGAGAGAAGCAATCGTTTCTTCTTCGAATCAGGTTGGTTCGAGCGCCAGGACTTTCTCCCCATGCTGCAAAACACATGGGGCAATCTCTCGGCCAAAGTGGGGGGCCGGGACATCATTGACTGGTGGCAGTTCATGTCCGGTTGCCTTCGCCAGCACCTGCGTGGTTGGGCCCGCAACATTGGGGTGGCAAGCAAACGTGACAAAGAGCCCTGATGACCCAAATCATACAGCTTGATGTGCAGGCAGATTCCAGTGGCTTGGATGAAGAGGAATGGGCACAAAGATACTACCTGGAAGATCAACTCCTCCAAATCGTGGGTACGGAGGAAGAATACTGGCGCCAAAGAGGAAGGGTCAAGTGGGCGGTCCAGGGGGACGCAAACACTGTAGGATAACGTTGCATAGAAAACAAAAAATTTCCTACCGCGAACACGCAATCCAAGCCAAGATGCAATCTAGAAGACGGTAGCAACGAGGGGATATCGAGTCTCACCCTTGAAGAGATTCCAAAGCCTACAAGATGAGGCTCTTGTTGCTGCGGTAGACGTTCACTTGCCGCTTGCAAAAGCGCGTAGAAGATCTTGATCACGATCGCTTCCGGCGCCACGAACGGGCAGCACCTCCGTACTCGGTCACACGTTCGGTTGTTGATGAAGACGATGTCCACCTCCCCGTTCCAGCGGGCAGCGGAAGTAGTAGCTCCTCTTGAATCCGACAGCACGACGGCGTGGTGTCGGTGGTGGTGGAGAAATCCGGCGGAGCTTCGCTTAAGCGTGCGGGATGTG
>NC_061508.1:80592189-80630945 GCF_022539505.1 Lolium rigidum
GGATACTTAATCCCACCTTTATAACCACCCATTTACGCGGTGGCGTTTGATGTAATCAAAGTACCTTTCCGGTATAAGTGATTTACATGATCTCATGGTCATAAGGACTAGGTAACTATGTATCGAAAGCTTATAGCAAATAACTTAATGACGAGATCTTATGCTACGCTTAATTGGGTGTGTCCATTACATCATTTATATAATGATATAACCTTGTTATTAATAACATCCAATGTTCATGATTATGAAACTAATCATCCATTATTCAACAAGCTAGTTTAAGAGGCATACTAGGGACTTCTTTGTTGTCTACATATCACACATGTACTAATGTTTCGGTTAATACAATTATAGCATGATATATAAACATTTATCATAAACATAAAGATATAAATAATAACCACTTTATTATTGCCTCTAGGGCATATCTCCTTCAAACACGGCATACTTTCACGCCGTGGCCAACGGAAGAAGAAGAAAGTGCACGATCTCCTCCATTAACTTAGGGAACGAAATCACGAACGATCCCAGTAAAATCCAAACGGCGATCTACGACTTCTACCGTGACTTGCTCGGTTCGGAGGGGAACCGCACTTGTAGCTTATCTCCCAGGACTTGGCCGACGACTTCACGAGTCTCTTTGGAAGACAATAATCAGCTCATGATAACTTTTACGGAAACGGAGTTGGATTCCATTGTTCGGGAGATGAAATCGGACACGGCTCCAGGACCGGATGGCTTTCCTGTTTTGTTCTTCAAACGATTTTGGCCTAATGTTAAGCTCGGGGTGCTTCACATTCTCAATGATTTTATGCTGGGACGCATAGACATCTCTCGCCTAAACTTTGCCATTCTCACTCTTATCCCCAAGGTCCCTGGCGCGGATATGGTTTCTCAGTTCCGCCCAATAGCCCTCATCAATGTGATCTTCAAAATCGTCTCGAAGGCGTTCGCGTACCGCCTGGATCCTATTGCGCATAAAACCATTAGTCTGAACCAGACTGCGTTCATCAAGGGGAGGAATTTACTCGAAGGACCTCTTGCGCTCATTGAAATCGTACATGAGCTCCGCTCTAAGCGTTTGGGTGGGATTCTCCTTAAACTCGACTTTGAGAAGGCCTACGACCGGGTTAACTGGGAGTTCCTGGCTGAGGTGCTTCGGTGCAAGGGTTTTGAAGAAGCATACATCCACAGGGTCCTGCAGCTCGTCTCTGGCGGGCAGACCGCCATTGCCATCAACGGCGTGATCGGGCCATACTTCAGGAACAAAAGAGGGGTGCGTCAAGGGGACCCGCTTTCCCCTCTCCTGTTTAACTTCATTGGGGAAGCTCTGTCCGGCATTCTCTCTGCAGCTGGGGCTGCTGGCCACATACAGGGAGTGGTCCCTCATTTGATCACGGGAGGGATCTCACATCTGTAGTACGCCGACGATACGCTCATTCTCATCCAGAATTCTGAAGAGAACATAGCCAACCTCAAATTCCTGCTTATGTGCTTCGAAGATATGTCTGGCCTGAAGATTAATTACCACAAGAGTGAAGTTATCGTGATGGGCCAACCCATGGAGGAACAGCAGAGAGTGGCGAACAAGCTGAACTGCAAACGTGGATCTTTCCCGTTCATGTACCTTGGTCTTCCCATCTCGGACAGGAAGCTCCGCCTTGATCAATGGCTGTTCCTGGTCCGCAAGCTGGCCGGCAGAATTGAACCCTGGCTGAGCAAACTTCTCACTTCTGGGGGAAGACTGATCCTCTCTAATGCCTGCCTTGATAGCATACCCATATTCGCCATGGGTCTTTTTCTTCTGCATGATGGGATCCATGCTAGATTTGACTCTCACCGCTCAAAATTCTTCTGGGAAGGAACGGGCAATAAGCGTAAGTACCATATGGTCAATTGGCCTTCGGTTTGCCGACCAAAATCCTCGGGAGGGTTAGGCCTGCTCAACTCCAAAAAGATGAACATTGCCCTGTTGTCCAAATGGATTTGGAAGTTGTACCAGGACGATGCTTCTATCTGGGCGACTATCATCAGAGCCAAATACCGCGACGCCGATAACCTGTTCGAGGGATCCGGTCAGGGTGGCTCGCAATTTTGGAAAAGCTTGCACAACATAAAGCACTTCTTCAAACTGGGGCGAAACATTTGATTGGAGACGGACGACGTACCTTCTTCCGGGACTGACTGGTGGTGTCACGACAGGCCCATCAAGGAAATCTTCCCCGATCTCTTCAACATCTGTGCTGATCCTAATATCTCGGTGGCCGCCGCTCTGGAATCTGGAGAACTTAACATTGTTTTCCGTCGATCGCTTAACCCTGAGGGAAGGCGACAGTGGAATGAGCTAGGGTTGCTCACAGAGTCCACTGTCCTTTCCAACAGCAAGGACAAGGTTACTTGGCACTTGGATTCCTCGGGCAAGTTCTCGGTGCAATCTATGTACGCCAAGCTGTCTCAAGGGGCGACCGTCGCTTATCATAAAGATGTGTGGGAGGCCAAAGTGCCTTTGAAGATCAAAATTTTTGCTTGGCAGCTAATCCTTGACAGATTGCCTTCTAGCCAACAAATTGCAACACGGCATGGCCCTGCCTCGGGCAACTGCGCGCTCTGCGGACAGGTGGAAGATGCCGGGCATATCTTCTTCTCCTGCTCCCTTGCTAGGTTTGCTTGGAGCGCCATCCGGCAGATCCTGGACTGTAATTGGAACCCGGGAAACTTTCCTCAATTCCATGCCATCCTATCTAGTCTTGCGGGAAGGGCCCGCAGACTCCTTTGGTTTCTTTTTCTCGCCCAAGCCTGGGCCCTTTGGAACATTCGTAATAAGCTAACCATCGAGAAAAAAGTTATTAATCATCCCGCTAACGTGATTTTCAAAACTGCTATTTTTATTCAGCTTTGGAGCGGCAAGGCAAAGCCAAGCGATCGGGAGGGTCTACGGTGGCTGGAGAACAAGCTGAGGGAGCTATACGTCGCCGTGAGACCAGAGCACACAAGTCCTTGAAGAAGCAGTAGCGCGGTTCCCCCTGCCCCGGATATGTCTTGTGCTCCGAATGGGTCTAGCTATGCGTGTCGTGTTTGCCTACCTGTTACCTCGTCTAGTTGTTTTACTTTAGCTAAGCTGTATGCCGCAGCATTGTATAACTTGTTGAACCTAAGGGCTTTATTAATTTAAAGTCGGGCATTGTGATGCCTTTTATCTAAAAAAAAAATGATTTTTTGAGCTCAACTGATTTGATATACTGGTTAGCTGTATATGACGAATTTTTCAGCTTGTTTAATTTGATGCCATTCCAATTGATCTTTCTGATCCCCCGTCGCCGTGCTAGCTATCACAGATGGAGACTCGCGCGGTGGTCTGCCACCTCCTTTCCGTGATTCCCATCGGCTCCACCACGACCCACCCTCTCCACTTCTTCCCTGCACCCGGTGGGATTTTGAGCTGTGTGGGAGGAGCAGGGTTGGAGCTCTGCGCTTGGGGGGCCGATAAGGGGTGGCTCGCGGCCGTCCAGCGTCCAGGTGGACGCGTGGGATGCCGCCGCCTTCGGGGACGCAGATTGAACTGTTGAAGGAACGCCGGAGAAGAAGGCTGTCGGGGAGGGAGGCGCGAGGAGTCGTGTGACGAGCAGGTTGTGGGCGAGCGGGCCATCAGGGCGTGGGGATGCAGCCGGGCGCACGACGGTCGGGCACGGCGACGGGCGAGCGAGGCTGGCCTAGTCCATGGGCATTTCCTCACAGAATATGGCCCCGCGCTCTGCCCCGCGAGTGGTGGTGGATTCGTTGAAGCTGCCGCAGCTGCGACCTGGAGAAGCTCGGAACGGGCGTGCGCACGGTCGCTGGCGGTGCTCAAGCCATCCCCGCGCCAGCCCATGTCCATCCACCTCCGGGAGGCTGCAACTCTCTATCGACCGTGGTGGTCGGGGCCGTCGGCGAGCGGTGGAGATGGGAGTCAGAGGAGGAAGGTCCGCCGTCAGCAGTGCGTCGAGGACGGAGCTGGAGCACGACACACGCAGAGGTCAACCGGCGGTGGGATGGCTTTTGTTTTGTCCATAGTGACGGAATCTTTCTTGCTGAAAGAACGTGGTCACTATTTTTTATTACTTTTTACCGTCTTCATTTGCTGAATTGCTTTTTATTCACTTCATTTCAATTGAATCGACTGTGCGACGGTTCCTATATTTGTACAGTCACGGCTAGCGTAGGGTCGTGTAGATTTAGAAAAAATTAACAAAAGAATTGCTGGCTGCAACAGTGATGAGCGGAGCGTGGAGGGTGGCGACGCGCAGGAGGAGGCTTTCCCTTGCTCCTCCGGCGTGGTCTAGCGCCGATGATAAGTTCTCGTCAGCTCTAGCTCCGGCAAACCTCGCCGCATCTCCTTCCCCTCCGCTCCCTTCGCAGGCAGTCCCCTCCGGGTCGAGGTTTTCCTGCCTCCACTCCACGGACGAGGTCGTGCAGCAGGGAGAGGGGGGCAGGAGTTCCGCAGCCAAGCCACCGTTCCAGAGCCATATCGCCGGTTTGCACTCCGCAGCCGGCGCCCAAGAGAGTGGTAGAGAGGCCCTAGAGGGCAGCAACACCTTAGTCATAGGTAGGTTCTCCTTTCTCGTGCCGCTGGACGCTGGTCATCGGCCGGGAAAAGTTCTTGCGCAGCGTTCCGGATGGCCTTCGTCTTCTTCTCCCATCGGCGAGGGAGTTGAGCTGCGGGGGAAGAGCGCCGACGGTCTGCACGCGGCTACAACTTTCCGTTCTTCGAAGAGGCGTCACTTCTCAGGTGTCTCTCTCCATAACTCCATCGTTGCTTCTTGTCATGCTTCCATCGACGCTGCTTTCTCGTCCTCTGTGTCTTTGCACAACCCCGTGAAGCTTTGGGCGGTACTAGCTTCCGGAAAGGCATGGTCGTCTGTAGCTTCAGCTCGACGCGTGATCGCGCAGGCGCTTGGAGTTCAGAGACAGCGGCTCAAAGTCTGGTTTCTCGGACCCCGGATGGCTTCCTTTCAAGTTGCCAACAACAATGTGGCCAACCACCTGCTCTTCCTTGGTTCTTTCGTTGCCGGAAAGGCCGTTTTTCTGGTGGTACACAGTCTCCATCAGGCCACGGCCATGGACATGCAGCTCCGCTTGGGTCATCCAGAGGTGGAAGACGAGTCCTCCAAGTTTCAAATCTCAGTACCGTTGGGTTCTTGTCAGGAGGTGGCAGTCAAACTTTCCAGTCAGATTCAGGAGTTTACCGAAGGAACCGTTGGTAGTTACTTGGATGGGTTTTTACAAGTCCCTTCAGTTTTACCTCTCCAGAATCACCGTGCCAGGCAGGCTACGCTCGCCCTTCCCTTGCATGCACATGATGGAGCTCCAAGGGCGGGAGTCGAGGAGCATTGCTTGGCGTCTGCATGCATGGCTGCGGTGCCCCGTCCCGAGGAGGCTGCAGTTAATCCCCCCCTGCGCAGCAGTAACTTGGACCGGGTCACCCCTTCCTCTTCAGAGATCGACGATCGTGGCCGCTCCTGTAATCTTGCTTTCTCCCCAACCGTACGCGTGGACCGGGTCTTCTGTCAGCCAGTAAAGGGCCCCGGTTTTCCCGTCGAAGGATCGTTTGTAGGGGAGATTTGCCCCCTACCCTTTACCCTAGCGGATTTTCCACCATTGGGCACCACCGGCGGCATCAATGGCGACGAGTCGGATTCCCATGTCCCCTACCGCTCGTGCTACAATTTTCAAAATCCTCGCGCGCGCTCCTTCGCAGATGCCCTCACTTCTCAGCCTTCTTATACCCCTTCTCCACCAAGGATCTGCTCATCACTTCCTCGCCGCCATATCTCCTCTCTCGGACGGTGCTTCCGGTGCTTGAGCAAGGACCATAAGCGAAAGGACTGCCGTGATCCGGTGAAGTGCAAGCGCTGCTACAGGTCAGGGCATACCTTTTTGGACTATAAAGCGCTGCCCTCGTCTCCGCGCCCCCAATCTGCTAAATCTAAATCTTGTGCTGTGACTCCTTGTTTCAGCATGGATCACCGTGATCTGTCCCCCATCCCGGAGGTGCCGGAGCCTCAAAGGGTGCCTGCGTTCCGTGCCGTCGAGATGCTGCCTGGAGGAGGGGACGGAGACTTCGTCTTCACCCCGAACGTGGATGACCTGTTTCCTGAAAGGCCAGACTACCTAGATGTCTACCTCCCTCAGGTAGATATGGGGCGTTTTGACAATCTTGCCTATGCTTATGTCTTTCCCTTCGCCCTCAATCCAACCACTATCATCAGAAGGGCAGCCTTTCAGCTTGCACCTGAGGTTTCTGTTCGCCTTGCACCTTCCTCCCAGGGATCCGCTCTCGCTATCTTCCACAGCGGAGCGGAGAGGGATCTTTGCCTTGGTGAAACTCTTGTTCAGTGGGGAGGCAGAGAATATGCTGTCAGCTTTGTCCCTCACAATGCTACGGAATACAACTTTGATTATGCAGTGGGTTTTCTTGCGACAATCTTCATTTATCGCTTCCCCATGCAGCAGTGGACGGAAAAAGCCATTGCTAAAGCTGTCTCCCCCTTTGGGGCTCTTGTTGCGGTTGACCCCGTTTCGTTTTCGGATACGGATTTCAGCTCTATTTCCGTTGTCCTTCATGTCGAATGTATCAGCAAGATCCCTCGTATCCTGGTGGTCAAGGAGGGAGGCCATGGCACTCTTGCTTGGATTGATGCTATCGGGTTCCTCGACCTCTCTCTCCCTCCTTCTCCACCCCCATCCCCACCTCTCCCACCGGCGCCAGGGTTTATCCCAGTCCATTCTTCTTCCGAGGAGGATTCCCTGGCAGGTTTTACAGATGATACTGTTTCTGATCGCATGAGTCATCGGGCCTCACCAATCTCTGTTCTTGCCGGCCAAGGAGGCTCTTCATTTGTTCATGCCTCGCAGGAGATCGCTGAGCACGTCAATCCTTCGGATGAAGTCCTCCTGGCAGTTCCGGAGACCTTGATGGAGCAAGTGGGTGCTTCTGCCATGATGCTGCTCGGTGGGGCTGCAGAAGGTTCTGCCCTGGGTGATCAAACCCCCACCCCAACCCTGCCGGCCCCTGGGCTTTTCATGACGGTAGGGCTGGAGGACATCGTCAGGCCAATCTTTTCGGGAGATGAGCCGGGCTTGACTGCCAATCCAACAAGCTCGCCCGAGCTGCGGCGCAAAGGGATGGCTGGGGGCACGAGCATCGACGAGGTTGAGGTGTATGACCTCTCCGCTCTGTTCACGACGCCCCCTCCTCAGGTCACTGTCCCGCAAGAAGACTTGGCTCCTGTCGTGCAAACGGCAGGGCCGAGGCGCAGCAAGAGCGTTGCTCAGCAGAGCGATGGAGGATACATCAATGCGGTTGATAGAGCAGTCCAGAAGAAAGCTAGGGACGTGCATGGAATTGGAGAAGGAACTCAGGGGGCGAAGAAGCTTAAAAAGTCAAAAAGCCATGCGACAGATGCAGAACAAGCAGCGATCGCGCCGCTGCAGGTTGGTGACCTGCTATACCTGGGAAAGGCGTGCGGTTTCACAGAGGCGGAACTGATGAAGCTGGAGGATGCTGCAAAACGTTTTGATGATGAATAGTTTCCACCAGTTCATGAGGGGAGGTCGTGGTTGCGGATCACACAACCTCGTTACCCTAGAGCTAGTATCTGCTCAGTTATTTATCTTGCTTCGTTGCTGCTCAGTTTATCTGTCGTTGCTCTCTCCAGTTTGTAACAGCTCCTGCCTGGTTCCTGTTGGTTGTAAGGGCTGTATGCTTAGTTCGACTAAGTCTGTCTACCATGTCGGTTGTTACTGTTTATCATGACAAGTTTTAAGAATCTCGCCTTAGGTAACTGGAATGTTAGAGGTCTTAATGATGATAAAAAGTGTGAGCTGGTCCGTGACTCGCTATCCTCCAACGCCTTTGATGTGATCTTCTTGCAAGAAACTAAGCTACAGACAATTTCTAGCTTCAAGAGAAACTCCTTTCTCCCTACCTTGCATGATAACTTTGAACACGTTGAAGCTCTGGGTACTGCTGGGGGAATTCTTACCTCCTGGAATTCAAGGAATTTCAAATGTTGCCTCACTGTGCTGAATAGCAGATCACTCACTGTCCACCTACAGTCAGAAATTTCATACTTTCATTTTTGGGCAACTAATGTCTATGGTCCAACAGTTGATTCAGAGAGAGATGATTTCTTCGAGGAAATTAGGCAGATCAAACCCCTTATCAATGGGCCTTGGATAGTGGCGGGAGACTTCAATTCGGTTCGCTCAGGAGAGGATAGAAGTTCAGGCAGAGCTCCCTTGATAGAGACGAGACGGTTTAACGATGCGGTTCGTGACTTGCTTTTACAAGAACTACCGCTCTTGGACAGGGACTTCACCTGGTCCAACCTCCAACACCCTCCGATTCTGACGAGAATAGATAGAGTGTTCATCAATGCAAGCTGGGACACTTTCTTGCCTAATACAACACTGCACTCGGTTCCAAGGATCACCTTTGATCACTGTCCGCTGAAAGTTGAAGCTTCTACTTTAATTCCTCGACCCAGTTTCGATATGAAAATAACTGGAAATTCAGACAAGGTTTTGCGGACTTGATCGCTCAGACTTGGCGACAATTTCCCGTGGCTGCGGACTTGGCTAAGTGTTTTGCTCAAAATTTGAAGCAACTTAGAAGGAACATTGGGGTTTGGAGGAAAACCTTAAAATCTGACAGAGTCTTCTTGAATACCAACAAGTTTGTGCTGGCTTTCTTGGATTGGCTGGAGGAAGGGAGGCCCCTGTCGCAACTAGAATTTTTCTTCAGAAGCATGGTCAAACAGAAAATCGAGGACCTCATTCATGTCATTGCTATATATGGCGGCTAGGCAAAGGGGGAAAGTTAACTGGTGTGTTCTGGGTGACGAAGACACAAGGTTTTACCATGCCAGGGCCTCGGCCAGATGCAGAAATAATCAGATCAAGGTTATCACCCATGAAGGGCTACCTCACTTCTCTCAACAAGCTAAGCTGAACATTATGACTGATTTTTATAGAAATATCATGGGTACGGTAATTCCTTCTTCCTCAACTCTGGATTTTCAACAGCTATACCCGAATTTGATAAACCTCTCTAGTTTATCTCAACCATTCAGTGAACAAGAGATTCTTTGTGCTATAAAAGGAATTCCAAGGGATAAAAGTCCAGGACCTGATGGGTTTGGTTCAGGTTTCTATCAGGATTTTTGGCACATTATCAAAAGTGATATTTTAAAGTTCTTTGATCAGTTCTATCGAGGTGATCTGAAGCTTGGAGGTATCAACAGGTCCTATATGATCCTGCTACGCAAAAAGGAGAATAACAATGAACCAACCAACTACAGGCCGATTTCCCTTCTAAATTGTTCAGTTAAATGGATTTCCAAGATCCTTGCAACACGGCTCCAATCCTTGATTAAACTTCTAGTCGATGCAGACCAGTCAGGCTTTGTCAAAGATAGATGTATTGCGGACAATTTTATGTATGCAATGGATTTGGTTCAAACATGCAGGAAGCGTAAGAAGAAGGCCATGATTTTGAAACTGGATTTCAGTAAAGCTTTTGACACCGTTTCATGGGAAGCCCTTTTCTCAATCATGCATATCAGAGGGTTTGATGCGAAATGGATGTCTTGGATAGAAGAACTGCTCACCTCGGCCAAAACAGCCATTCTGCTTAATGGAATACCTGGGAATTGGATTAACATTAAAAGAGGTTTACGTCAGGGGGATCCGTTATCCCCACTTTTGTTCATTGTGGTGGTGGATGTTCTTCAGCAAGCCATCAAACAATCTGCCTTAAATGGCCTTCTTCGACACCCTTTTTTAGAGGATCAGCCCTGTCCGGTGTTACAATACGCTGACGACACCCTTATAGTTCTGCAAGGAGATGTACAACAAGCGCGTAATTTAAAGGATATTTTGGACAGCTTTGCAATGGCCACTGGTCTCAAGATCAACTATAATAAATCGACTTTCGTCCCCATTAATCTCTCTTTACAAGAAGGAGAGGAAATTGCTGAAGCTCTCAACTGTGAAGTGGCCTCCTTCCCCCAGACTTACTTGGGCCTACCCCTCTCCGATACTAAGCTTCCAAAAGAGGTTTTTCTCCCTTATATCTCTTCGGTAGAAAAAAGAATTGGTTTCTCTTTAGACTTTATCACCCATGGAGGAAGGTTAACTCTAACCAAATCAGTTTTAACAGCCCTGCCTGCATACATTATGTCATGTATCCAGCTCCCTCAATGGGTTATTGACGAACTAGAGAGACTAATGCGAGCTTTCTTCTGGAAGGGCAAAAGTTCAGTTAATGGCAGTGACTGCCTAGTGGCATGGGATTCTATCTGTAGAAGCTTGGAAGAAGGAGGACTTGGTATAAAGAACCTGAAAATTCAAAATCAATGCCTTCTCACTAAGTTTGCTCACCGTTTCTTGACTGAACCCAATTCTCCATGGGCCAGATGGGTTTCAGCCGCTCATCTGCATGGTAAGGACTTTGGAGACAGATCAGCAAACCACTCTAGAGCCTGGAATCAAATTAATAATCTGATCGAGACTTACAGAAACACTACTTGTGTGCAAATTGGGAATGGAATCACTACCTCCTTATGGAAGGACAAATGGACAACAACTGGTCCTCTATGCTTTCAGTTCCCGGCTCTCTTCTCACACGCCATCATGCCGAATATCTCGGTAGCCGACTGTTGGAGGAATGGATCTTGGGTAATCCCTCTGAAACGCATAACCTCTGAGAGGGCAGCACAGGAGAAAGAAGTGTTGTTGCTTTTCCTTCAATCCTGCGTACTTCAATACACAGAGGGGGACAAAAGGGGTTGGCGCTTTGATATGTCGGATACTTTCTCCGTTAGAAATCTCTACGGTATCATCAATTGGGGAGGCTTAAGACATGTCAGTATAGACTCGATTTGGACAAGCGCCGCACCCAAAAAATGCAAGCTCTTTGCTTGGCTGCTGAGCAAAGGGAGGATCAAAGTGAGATCAGTGTTGTTACGACAGAATATTGTTAACGACGACAGTTGCCCCTTTGGGTGTGACGCGACGGAGACGGTGGAGCATTTTGCGTTGAACTGTGCACATACTACCCAAATCCTTGCACTCTTAGGGATTGACCTGGCCGGTCTTACGGATCTTTCTGATATTTTTTATGCTGCCAGGAATAGATGTGCAGGTCCAAAAAAGAAAGCCTGGGATATAGTCATTATTGCAGCTTTGTGGAGCATTTGGCTGTCAAGAAATAGGAAGGTTTTTGATGACCTACACGTGCCAAACCAGATAGTTGCCCAACAATGCATCGACACATGCAAATTGTGGTCGGTTAGAGCTACGAAAGAGGAGAGAGTTGCACTCTCCCTTTGGTCTTCAGGTTGGGCAGCGTGAGAAAGGATCTCTGGGAGTTTCTCGCTTATGTTTTCCTCGTTCTTTTCTTCCTGTATAGTTTCTTCTTTGTACACCCTGGTTTCCTCAGGTTCTGTAACTTTTGAGCTGCCTTAGCTCCTCCTTTTAATAAAATCGTAGGTAGGGGTTTTCCCCTTCCGACTTCATAAAAAAAAATACAGTCACGGCTAGCTTTTGTTCAAAAAGGGACGGGCACGGCTCACAAAATCTAACAGACCTAAACGGTAGCATCACAGAACAATATCAGACGCTTCTGAGACTGCTCATAGTGGGAGTAACGGAAAACGCTCCCTGGCAATCGATCGCTGGAGCGATCATTTTCCTTGGCGCGGCAGCGCTCGCGCCATACGCGAAATCAATTCCCTTTTTTTGTCTTGTAGTGTTTAATTACGTTCACATGTAGCTTTGTGTTCACACTAACAACTCACGTTCCCACTTGCAAGTTGCATACAGCCAAGAGCGTTCACACTGCATGCATGCATAAAGTATCTCATGGGTTTGAATTTAATAAGCCAACTTTTCAGCACGAGGCTAGCTCTCACAAGTTGATGTATTCATGCATAGAGCATCTCGCTCTTTTTTTCAGCACGACGCATACTTTCAATTCTCTTTATTTGCAATTCCCTTTTGACAATTCTTTTTTTTTTGCAATTCCCTTTATGTTGTTATTTCGTACGGTAATTCATGTTTTTCTGAATTAATTTTTATAATTCCCTTTTTCGGGCCAGTGGTTTTTAAGGGGGAAAATAACGGGTGGGGAGATCCACTTGCAACTCAAATGAACTACCACTTGCTACTCAAATTAAGTACTGTTTTAAGTTGTAAGCTAACAAAAGTTGCTAAAATATTCTAAATGAAATTTACTTTTTAGGGTTGCTAGGTATTTATATTTACCGTTGATAAATAACGGGGCACCGGGTTGATAACTTGTAAACAAAAAAGAGTCGCTACATATTTTAAATTAAATTAATTTTTTAGGGTTGAAATTTATTTATATTTACCATTGATAAATTGCGGGCCACCGGGTTGATAGCTTGTAAACTAAAAGAGAGTCGCTAAAATATTCTAAATGAAATACTTTTTAGGGTTATTATTTATTTTATATTTACAGTTGATAAATAACGAGGCACCAGGTTGATAGCTTGTAAAATAAAAAAATGTTCGCTAAAATATTCTAAATGAAATACTTTTCAGGGTTGGTAGTTTTTTTATAATTACCATTGACAAATAACGGAGCACCGGGTTGATAACTTGTAAACTAAAAAGAGTCGCCAAAATATTCGAAATGAAGCTAGATATTTAGGATTGGTAGTTATTTATATTTACTGTTGATAAATAACAGGACACCGGGTTGATAGCTTCTAAACTAAAAAAAACATTCGCTAAATGTTTAAAATAAAATTAACTTTGGGGTCGATAATTTTATACATTTACCTTGATCACTCAAGTACGGAGGGGTTGATTATTCAAAACAGAGAGGCTTGATAACTTTTAGCCCGAAAAAAAATTTCTCGAAACATATCAACATGGGTGCTAGTTTTGAAGATCTCGTCGAGACGGATTTTTTGGTGAAAGCGAATCTTAATTTGGAGTTGTTGTTTGAAAGTTAAAACGTTTTGAATTTTCAAATTTGGAAAAGATTTCGCTGACACCAGTAGATTCGTCTATTTGTGCATACATGCAGAAATTTTTCTCAATATCCTGCACCAGGTTGATAATTTTATACATTTACCGTTGATCACTCAAGTACGGAGGGGTTGAATATTCAAATAGAGAGGCTTGATAACTTTTAGCCTGAAAAAAGTTTGTCGAAACAAATCAACATGGGTGCTAGTTTTGAAGATCTCGTCGAGACGGATTTATTGGTGAAAGCGGATCTTAATTTGGAGTTGTCGTTTGAAAGTTAAAATATTTTGAATTTACAAATTTGGAAAAGATTCCGCTGACATCAGCAAATTCGTCTATTTTGTGCATGCATGCAGAACTTTTTCTCAATAGTCTGCACCAGGTTGATAATTTTATACCTTTGCTGTTGATCACTCAAATACGGAGGAGTTGACTATTCAAATAGAAAAGGGTTGATAACTTTTAGCCAGAAAAAAAGTTTGGCGAAACATATTAACATGGGTGCTAGTTTTGAAGATCTCGTTGAGACGAATTTATTGGTGAAAGCGGATCTTAATTTGGAGTTATCGTTTAGAAGTTAAAACGTTTTGAATTTTCAAATTTGGAAAAGATTCCGCTGACATCACCAAATTCGTCTATTTTTGTGCATGCATGCAGAACTTTTTCTAAATAGCCTGCATCAGGTTGATAATTTTATACTTTTACCGTTGATCTCTCAATTACGGGGGGTTGATTATTCAAATAGAAAAGGTTGATAACTTTTAACCCGAAAAAAAAGTCGTCGAAACATATTAACATGGGTGCTAGTTTTGAAGATCTCGACGAGACCGACTCATAGGTGAAAACAGATCTTAAATCGGAGTTGTCGTTTGTGAGATAAAACGTTTTATATTTTCAAATTCAGAAAGATTCTCGCTTACGTCATCAAATTCGTCTGTTTCTACATGCATGCAAAACTTTCCCTTAATAGCCTCCACTATAGTCCAAATTTTACCAAAAATAGAAAAAAAAATTGGTTGAAAACTGAGCGCTCATTCCCTCCCTAGCGCTGGAGCGCTAGCTAGGGCAGCCCGGGAGTAACATAGCTAGTAACATCACACATCTCAAGGCATTTTGGTGACATGTAATGCTAATAAATGAAGAAAGAAAGTGAGGTGGTAACTAGCTATGTTACCATAACATCACACATCTGAAGGCAAGATGAATCTACAACATAATAAATGATGCAATGCATGACACCACATATAAGTTACTACTACCCACTATAAAGGTAGTAAACCTAAACTAATAACATAGTATATGTTACTAGTCTAAGTTACTTCCCACTATCAGACAGGGATTCAGTGACATTACAACAGCATGGCACGCTGTGCCATGACCTCCCATCCACCCTACACTTTCCATCTAACGGCTGTAATCAAGCGATCCGAAAATTTTGCTAAATTTCTCTTTTTTTCTGCGTCCAAAATACAAAATATTTTCGATTGAAACTTTCCGTACTTACAACATGATTCGTTGGCAACATGTACATTTTTTGTTTTGAATTTTTTGATGATTTTTTAAAATAATACTGAAAATCATCAAAAAAATTCAAAACAAAAAATATATGTATTGCCAACGAATCATGTTGTGAGTACGGAAAGTTTCAATCGAAAATACTTTGTATTTTGAACGCAGCAAAAAAGAGAAATTTAGCAAAATTTTTGGATCGCTTGATTACAGCCGTTAGATGGAAAGTGTAAGCTGGATGGGAGTCATGGCACAGCGTGCCATGCTGTTGTAATGTCACTGAATCCCTGTCCCACTATGATCAGCCTGAGTACGTGCATAGCTACCACCCTAGATAATCTATAATATCTATAAAGTTCATCCCCACTAAAATGCATTTAATGTTTGCAAGCTCAAACCTGGTGAAGCCACATTATCCTAATTGTTTGTATCCGTCTGATTTAAAATCTACGGTTTGATTGGTTCAGTAGTATTCCACGATTCGGTGTGTTCACTCACATCGGTAGATAACGTCACATTTTTTTCCTTCGTCTTCCCCGCAGCCCTCCCTCTCCTCAGCTGCTCTCACCATTCATCTCCTCCACTAAGACATTTCTTCTCATCGTTTCCTCTTCAACTTCACACACGCATGACATTGATGGATTCCATATTCTCTTATTATTATCTCCTCTAAACTATTGTAACCGATGGAATCAGACAAGCTTCTCTCCCCTTAAAGCTGGGATGGAGCCCCCCGTTCTCACCTGAATCCCCACCTGGTGAGCAGTCCCCTTCCTCACCTCTGTAGTCCCCGTCGTCTCCACCATACCTGGTACCTATGAGGGAGTGCCCCTGGTCTTACCTGAATCTCCACCGGTAAAACATCCTTCAAATCTCCATGAGCTTTCTGTCTGCTGAGATTTTTGGTTTAGCAGGTTTTCGCTCGACATGACGAAACGCGGGTGCTCGAGGAACTGATCTCGAGCCCCTCCCGGCGCTGCCGCCGGCAGTACACTCCCACCTTTGCTCACCAACAGGTTAGTCTGAGTTTCCCTCCATGTATATCGAGTTTTCCTCTCTGTTTAGTATACGCAGCTTACATGCCTGAAGCACGAACCAAAAGAACAAGAAAATTTCTTCTCCAAGAAGGTAAGCAACGATTCCTCTTTTTCAATAAAGAAGCAAGCAAACATTCGTCTTGATTAATTCCTCACTACTCTCCATGATTTCTCCAAAAAACAAATTGATTGCTCACCCTTTCCTCTCACCATGGTCAGCCTGCAGAAAATAAATCCCAATGAAGTTGCGCTCCCGTGTGAAGCTTGACCAGGCTCGTGCCACTAATGGTGCACCTATTCGGCCATGTGTTGTTGGACCTGATCAATTTGTGTTCCCAGAGGAGATGGGAATGAAAGTCCAGTCTGTAGCAGTAACACGGGCTCGCCACTGCCGCTACTCAGTCTAAGTTTGTGCGCGGCAACAATTCGTGCTTGAGTTTCTCCTGGCCCAGTCTGGGCTGCAGATTCCTTATGATTATCAACTGATAATTTTTTCATATTTTCATTGTCTTAACGCTTATAAGAGAATACAAGAGTGTCCACATAGTGTGCCGACTAACATCAATGACACATTGGTTTCCAATAATACTTTTTCAGTCGTTTACAGGGCTATGCAGCTGTTATAAGTGACATGGACTTTTGAATATATTGTACTCCCAAAAGGATGTATCTACTACAATACATTGCAAAAAGGTAAGATTCTATCTTTTATAGGTTCCAGTCACAGAAACTCTTTGCTTTTTTGATTCATATAACATCTTTCTCTTAATTAAGCTGGCTTACTTACACAACATCCCCATGTCTCATTGATCCATTCCAATCTATCATACCATTTTGTTCCGGGAGCAAATCATATTTATTTTAATTGTACACTTACAAAACTGCCTGCTGACGAATTTTTTTTTCAAGAACATCCCGAGAGATGTATCAAGCTTATAGAAGAGATGCCAAGAGACATTTACAACACAGCCTTATTATGTTCAGATAAGAAAGCAAAGATCACATAAAAAAGGATGCTCATCTTCAACTGTAGTGGAGCTGACCCAAAAAAAAAAATCAGTGCCTTTAACTGTCATGTAAATACTGTCGTTGCGAACAATATCATTTCTTTGTGCCATATGTACCTCAAATTATGATGTTTACTAATCATCACTAAATATGGTATACCAAATATGTTATGCTTAGCTTATACTTTGTGTTTCAACAGGGTAGCACCTGTATTAGGATTCACTAAGCATATGTTTGATGTTTATATGTATTCTCTTTAATTATTAGCTTATTTTTCCGCAGCAACGCGCGGGGTATCAACTAGTTATATATACATATAAGGTAACACTATTTTGAAACCGGTGCTCAGAATATTATTCTCAAAATATTATTCTGTTCTTTTCGTATATAAGAACGCGATGCACCGGAAATAAACGGAACCGAGAACGACCGATCGCCCAACACATCCTCACCAAACTCCCAACCTGGCGCAACCGGCCGCTGCTTCTCATCCCCCGCCGGCGGCCGCGCCCTTTCCCCGCTCGAGCGAACATGCCCACGCCCGCGCCTCCCTGACCGCCGGCTGCCTTCTCGCGCCAAATTAACATCCCACGGATGGCCCGGGCCTCGCATCCCCAACCTCCCGATGCTACATGGGAGATCCACCGTCCCCGTGTCCCGTTCGGCGGCAGCCGCTGCCGGGCCCTGCATCGACAGCCTCCGCAGCGCCCAGGTACCCTGCGCCGCCAGGGGCACTCCGGGTGAGAAGCGCCTGGCTCTCTCCTCCGTCGCTCAGTGCCCCATCTTCCTTCCTCTGCAGCCTGTCGGGACAAGAGGGCTGCTGCCCGGCGCTCCTCCTTCCTCCCCAAGGCCGTCCTGGCTGCTGCGCACTTCAGGCCTCCTGTTCGATGGCCGTGTCTTGTGAGGAATTGCCCCGCCCTGCCAGGCTGCCACTCCTCTCTGTTTTTTGTTTGGGTTGTTCTTTTTCTCGGCTGTGTCTGAGACGTTTGTCTGAAACAAGGTACTCTCCATAGATTATTTAGTGTTAAGAAGTACAGGGGTCTTGGAATCGGCAGTGCAAGATTGCTTTGGGAATTTAGTTGAAGGCAGTACATCGGAACGACAGGTTTCTTGCGTGGGCAGTCCACGATCTGAAAACAACTACAGAATTTTTGGTTAATGCATTATACTCGTGCTAGCGGCACGTCAAAGCTCCAGTTCCTGGGAGTGCTACGGCTGGCCGCTCCCCCGCTTTGAGAATTGCAGACCGCCTGCTGCTCTTCGGCAAGATGGACATGGCATTCCCGCCGACCAGAGCGGACCGCCGCAGAAGCTCGCGCTGGCTCATATTTTTCTGTCGGCAGTACAGGCAACAAGAGAAAGAAGTATGATTGCTTAATAAAAAGATGTATACACATAATAACACACTCGTGAGCGCGCTGTCGCCGCTCTTTCTCTTTCTCTGCCGATGCTGTTCTGCTCTCTCTACTTCAGTACTTCACGTTGCTGCTGGTATCTCTCTCTGTTTCTCTTTTGAACATGGTCTTCTTTACATCTTATGAATTAATGAATCAATCCCAAAGTTTTGAAAATTGATTTGGTCTGTGGTGTATAACAATACTGTGGTTTTTAGTTTTGATGCACACCGCAGCGTGGGCGGGATGGGGCGGCCTCGAGTTCAGGCTGGAAGAGCACATGGAGACTAGCATATGCTCCTATGAACCAAAGTGCATTTCCCAATAACTAGCGCATACTGTATTTTGTCTGGAACAACGACCTATTATCTCCCAACACTCTTAGCTCCGTCCCTGACGCCCTCTTTTTCTCTATTTCTGTTTGTACCACAAGCTCAGTACACAGTTTTCCTTTTCGCCTTTTTATAGGAAGTACATGCCCTGAAATTAAGTAAGTACAAGAACACGGTTCAATAAGTACATTTCACCTCGCTGATTAGCTAGAAAATTGTATCAAAAATTAAATCTGTTGAGAAGTACGGTTGGTGAGCAACCTAAACCAACAAATATCAAGAGAAGTATGGTTAACTAGATTAGACCCTACACATGTTAAAGCTAAGTACAATTTTCTGAAGAATTGAAAGTTGAGCACATGGAGTACAAAAAAGTGTGATTGCAAAATTTGTAAAATCAATTGTTGCAAAACTGCGAAAAGCCTGACGCCGTCCTTGAAATGTCCCTCCACGTAGAGCCTTACCGTGGCGCTTGTCGCCCATGCACCTGCGCCTTCCTTGAAGTTGCGGGTCCCCTGCGCCCCCCACCCACCGGTGCTGGCTACTGCATCTCATGCGGCAGCCCAGCTGCAGCGCCACCGCCGAACTTCCTTCCCGCGGGGCTTGTACTTTTTTTTCACGGCGCTTGTACTTTCGTAATTTCTAATATTGTTTTATTGTGCTGGTAAACCGTGTTGTGTACCGTGGCTGCAAGTAGCTTCATCTCCATTTACGTTGTCCACTCGCACGACAAAGCACGAGCCCTCAAAGATGTGACCATGACCCTAATGAGTGAGCAGATATCAGAAGTACAAGCGGTGTGGCAACTCCGACAGCTCTCCACGAACTACATCGACACCAGAGGCTAGCACGGTAGGTTCGTGCACAGCGAAGCCCCTATTAATGATGGAATTTGTTTATCGTGAGTTCGTGACCGAGACATTAGCATTGAAGCCAACAAAGATGGAATTTGGGAAATCCTTCCCTGTATGGATTTTTCTCTTAATTATATAGCAACTAGGCTTGGATGGATAACAAGGAAATAAAGACGAGAGCGCATATGTGTGGTGGTTAATAGGAGTAGCTACATTATAGCATATATTCTGTAGAAAGAGGTTTCACTCGGCAAAGTGTATCTATTCGTAATCTAATTCACTTGTCGTAAAGTGAAAGTGTATATACGTAATTCACTTGTAGTAGCAATGAACCTTCTTTAGTTTCCACTATCTAATACTAAAACAACATAGGATAAAACGATGCAGCTGTACAATTATTTTAGTCTAGCGGTAAATTGTTATAATCTCGACATGTGCCCGTCCAAGATTCACCGCCCTCCCCCCTTGCTCCCCACCGGACCGAGCCGCCTCCGGAGCAGGGGTCGCGGTCTCCCTAGCGCCGCCGGACGCCGCGGTGCGCCTCGCGCTCGCTCCCGTGGCCCTATGTCCGCCCCGTTCTCCCTCCTCGGAGGCTCTTCCCCACCGATAGCTTCCGCCGGCGAGATTTCGGGCGTGCCGCCCCTCGTGGCCGCCCACTCCTCCGCCCGGCCCCCTCCTCGGTTCCCCTTCACGAGGAAGTGCAAGAAAAATGAGAAAATCCAAATGTACATAAAAATAAAATAATATCGCCATCCAGGAGGAAGTTCAAATACTTGTCGACGAGAACTACAACCTTTTGATGCAAGCAGTACACCAACTTAATATAGGAAGTAAAAGAAAACCCACAAAATCCAGATGTAGAAAAAACAAAAATAATCTCGTCATCTGTGAGGAAGTTCAAATACTTGATGTTGAGAAGTAGAACCATTCGACACGAGAAGTACAACAACTTAATACAGGAAGTACAAGAAATCCGACAAAATTTAAATGTAAAAAAATCCTATCATCTGCTGGGAAGTACAACCAACGATTCCAAGAAGTACAAGCGAAAACTAGAGGAAGTACAAAGGTAACTACGGGAAGTACAAAGTGTTCAAATAAAATTTTATCGGTTTTTCTGAACAGTTTTGTCAAACTGCTGCGTGAAGTACAACTGTATTGCCCGAGAAGTACACCCTCATGCCGAGGAAAGTTCAATGCTCTATTTTTGCGAATGACCAAAAACAAAATATAGAAAACACAAAATAATCATGTCATCCACGAGAAAAATCAAATACGATGTTGAGAAGTACAACCATTTGACGCGAGCGAGTACAATCACTTATCATAGAAAGTAAGTACAATCACTTATTATAGAAAGTACAAGGAAACCGACCAAATCCAAATGTAGAAAAAACCAAATAATCCCATCATCCTTGAGAAATTTCAAATACTTGAAGATGAGACGTACAACTACAAGTGCTTATTATAGGAAGTACAAGGAAACCGACAAAATCCAAAAGTAGTAAAAATGAAATAATTCAGTCACCCACGAGGAAGTTCAAATAGTTGATGACGAGAAGTTCAACCATTCGACACAAGCAGTACAAGCACCTATTATAGAAAGTACAAGAAAACCGACAAAATACAAATGTAAAAAATGAAATAATCCCATGTGGTGACCCGGCATACCACTGCATGGTGTAGTATGCAAGTCTGATATACCACCAATGAAACACCGTTCCACTAGTATTATATCGCTCAGAGTGGTACAACAGAAACATATGCGGGTCCAAGGCATGTCTATAGAATTACACACGAGACTACGTTACATAAGATCATCATAGCCTCCTACTTTACAATGAGGTAAAACTGCAAAAAAAACTCCAGAAGATCGACTCGTAGTCTAATCCTAACACGAACTCTTTTTGTAGAGTATTTAACTAGCTACATAGGCTATGAATAGATTCTAGCTAAATAGGAGCTAAGTTTAGGAAGCTAGTTCCCTTCTATTGCTAATCTAGGTTGTCTCCTTGTTGGATGTGGTGTTTGACTCCCCTGACAGGTTCATGTCCCTTGAAGTAGTTGTTGATTTCCTTGGTCTTCGAGTTGCACTGTAGATCCTCCTTCGATGCCTCCGTATCTAAGCAGGGGATTTAAGAGTGGGATGAGTACGAGCGTACTCAACAAGTTCATTATAGGAAAGAGGTGTTTAATGCACTAGCTACATCATTAGACCATAAAATCTAATACCAATGCAGGTTTTCATAACCATTTCTTCAAAAGGTTGCTTTTATTCAGAAGAGCTATGTCCGTCAGCCTTCACCGGTTTAATAGAACTTCATGGAGTTCCTTTCTGGCAGCGTTCGCAGTTCCATATCCCGGAACAGGGAGTGACATGTCACGATTCATTACACTCTGCAGAGGTGTGTTGCTTTACCCATAAGAGATCTTAAGCTTGGTGCCAACCGGGTGTACATTCTCGTCCACACTTCCTTTGGTGTGAGGCCCTGATACGTCTCCGACGTATCGATAATTTCTTATGTTCCATGCCACATTATTGATGATATCTACATGTTTTATACACATTATATGTCGTATTTATGCATTTCCGGCACTAACCTATTAACGAGATGCCGAAGAGCCGATTCTTTGTTTTCTCTTGTTTTTTGGTTTCAGAAATCCTACAAAGGAAATATTCTCGGAATTGGACGAAATCAACGCCCAGGGGCCTATTTTTCCACGAAGCTTCCAGAAGTCCGAAGGAGAGTCGAAGTGGGGCCACGAGGTGGCGACACACCAGGGCGGCGCGGCCCAAGCCCTGGCCGCGCCGGCCTGTGGTGTGGGCCCCTCGTGCCGCCTCTTTACCTGCCCTTCCGCCTACTTAAAGCCTTCATCGCGAAACCCCCAGTACCGAGAGCCACGATACGGAAAACCTTACTGTGACGCCGCCGCCGCCAATCCCATCTCGGGGGATTCTGGAGATCACCTCCGGCACCCTGCCGGAGAGGGGATTCATCTCCCGGAGGACTCTTCACCGCCATGGTCGCCTCCGGAGTGATGAGTGAGTAGTTCACCCCTGGACTATGGGTCCATAGCGGTAGCTAGATGGTTGTCTTCTCCTCATGTGCTTCATTGTCGGATCTTGTGAGCTGCCTAACATGATCAAGATCATCTATCTGTAATTCTATATGTTGTGTTTGTCGGGATCCGATGGATAGAGAATACTATGTTATGTTGATTATCAATCTATTACCTATGTGTTGTTTATGATCTTGCATGCTCTCCTTTATTAGTAGAGGCTCGGCCAAGTTTTTACTCTTAACTCCAAGAGGGAGTATTTATGCTCGATAGTGGGTTCATGCCTCCATTAAATGCGGGACGGTGACGGAAAGTTCTAAGGTTGTGGATGTCTTGTTGCCACTAGGGATAAAACATTGATGCTATGTCAGAGGATGTAGTTATTGATTACATTACGCACCATACTTAATGCAATTGTCTGTTGTTTTGCAACTTAATGCTGGAAGGGGTTCGGATGATAACTTTGAAGGTGGACTTTTTAGGCATAGATGCATGTTTGGATAGCGGTCTATGTACTTTGTCGTAATGCCCAATTAAATCTCACAATATTCATCATGTCATGTATGTGCATTGTTATGCCCTCTCTATTTGTCAATTGCCCGACTGTAATTTGTTCACCCAACATGCTATCTTATGGGAGAGACACCTCTAGTGAACTGTGGACCCCGGTCCATTCTTTTACATCTGAAATACAATCTGCTGCAATACTTGTTCTTTACTGTTCTTTGCAAACAATCATCATCCACACTATACATCTAATCCTTTGTTACAGCAAGCCGGTGAGATTGACAACCTCACTATTTCGTTGGGGCAACGTACTTTGGTTGTGTTGTGCGGGTTCCACGTTGGCGCCGGAATCTGCGGTGTTGCGCCGCACTACATCCCGCCGCCATCAACCTTCAACGTGCTTCTTGGCTCCTCCTGGTTCGATAAACCTTGGTTTCTTTACGAGGGAAAACTTGCTGCTGTGCGCATCATACCTTCCTCTTGGGGTTCCCAACGAACGTGTGAGTTACATGCCATCAAGCATATTTTACGGCGCCGTTGCCGGGGAGATCAAGACACGCTGCAAGGGAGTCTCCACAATCCAATCTCTTTACTTTGTTTTGTCTTGCTTTATTTTATTTACTACTTTGTTTGCTGCATTATATCAAAACACAAAAAAATTAGTTGCTAGCTTTACTTTATTTACTGTCTTGCACTCTATATCAAAAACACACAAAAAAACTTAGTTACTTGCATTTTACTTTTGTTACCATGTCTAGTTCTGCACTTGTTACTTCTTCACCTGAGGAATTAGTCTTCACTTTTAATACAGGGGATGAGGAGAGTTTTAAAGATGCTTGGTCCAGAATTTTTACTTCTTACCGTAAAACTGAACCTCAAATGACTCTAAGTTTGCTCCTTAGTAATTTTTATTTTGGTCTTATGATTCGCTATAGATATGCCTTGGAGGAGATTTCCTTCATTGAAACGGGGATCAAGCTTTTAATGCCATAAAGAAGTTGGTTGCATCACATGATTCAGCTAATAACTTTGATTCAACCCTTATTAGCATTTATAATAGATTAAACACTCTTGAGACAAGTGCATCTCGCTTGAATGAAAATTATGGATATGTTCGTAACCGTCTTGATCAAGTTTTATTGAACTACGAACCTTCATTATGGGATCCTACTATTAAAATTGTTATAGGTGACCAAACTCTTCATGCTAATTGTGATATTATGACTGAATTTTGCCTAATGCCTAAGAGTATTCATAAATCTTTGAAACTTTGGGAATTACGTTGAAGGGGGAGAAGGAATAACTCTTATTGATAACTCTGTTATAATTCCTAAAGGAATAGCTGCGGGTGTGCATACAACCATTCTTGGGAGAACAATATCCATTGATTATCTTGTTATTGAATGTGCAGGAACGGGACAAATCACACTCGGAAGATCCCTGCTGAAACTATTGGGAGCAGTCATAGATATGGGAGAAGGTACCCTAAAATTCACCTCTACACCCGGGGGTAGAAATATATTCCCTAAGCCAAAGAGTAAGAAAAAGAACAAGAAAGGTAAGGGTAAAACCTAAGGTAATGCCGATGCTTCATCTCTCGATAATACTTGATACACACTTTCTGCGCCTAGCTGAAAGGCGTTAAAGAAAAGCGCTTATGGGAGACAACCCATGTTTTTACTACAGTATTTTTGTTTTATATTTGAGTCTTGGAAGTTGTTTACTACTGTAGCAACCTCTCCTTATCTTAGTTTTGTGCATTGTTGTGCCAAGTAAAGTCTTTGATAGTAAGGTTCATACTAGATTTGGATTACTGCGCAGTTTTCAGATTTCTTTGCTGTCACGAATTTCGACCTGCCTCCCTGTAGGTAGCTCAGAAAAATATGCCAATTTACGTGCGTGATCCTCAGATATGTAGGCAACTTTCATTCAATATGGGCATTTTCATTTGAGCAAGTCTGGTGCCTCAATAAAATCCATCTTTACGGACTGTTCTGTTTTGACAGATTCAGCCTTTTATTTCGCATTGCCTCTTTTGCTATGTTGGATGAATTTCTTTGATCCATTAATGTCCAGTAGCTTTATGCAATGTCCAGAAGTGTTAAGAATGATTGTGTCACCTCTGAAAATGTTAATTTTTATTGTCCACTAACCCTCTAATGAGTTGTTTAGAGTTTGGTGTGGAGGAAGTTTTCAAGGATCAAGAGAGGGAAATGATGCAATATGATCAAGAAGAGTGAAAGCTCTAAGCTTGGGGATGCCCGGTGGTTCACCCCTGCATATTCTAAGAAGACTCAAGCGTCTAAGCTTGGGGATGCCCAAGGCATCCCCTTCTTCATCGACAACATTATCAGGTTCCTCCCCTGAAACTATATTTTTATTCCGTCACATCTTATGTGCTTTGCTTGGAGCGTCGGTTTGTTTTTGTTTTTGTTTTTGTTTGAATAAAATGGATCCTAGCATTCATTGTGTGGGACAGGGACACGCTCCGCTGTTGCATATGGACAAGTATGTCCTTAGGCTTTACTCATAGTATTCATGGCGAAGGTTGAATCTTCTTCGTTAAATTGTTATATGGTTGGAATTGGGAAATGCTACATGTAGTAATTCTAAAATGTCTTGAATAATTTGATACTTGGCAATTGTTGTGCTCATGTTTAAGCTCTTGCATCATATACTTTGCACCTATTAATGAAGAAACACCTAGAGCTTGCTAAAATTTGGTTTGCATATTTGGTCTCTCTAAAGTCTAGATAATATCTAGTATTGAGTTTTGAACAACAAGGAAGACGGTGTAGAGTCTTATAATGTTTACAATATGTCTTCTATGTGAGTTTTGCTGCACCGGTTCATCCTTGTGTTTGTTTCAAATAACCTTGCTAGCCCAAACCTTGTATCGAGAGGGAATACTTCTCATGCATCCAAAATCCTTGAGCCAACCACTATGCCATTTGTGTCCACCATACCTACCTACTACATGGTATTTCTCCGCCATTCCAAAGTAAATTGCTTGAGTGCTACCTCTAAAATTTCCATTCTTTACCTTTACAATATATAGCTCATGGGACAAATAGCTTAAAAACTATTGTGGTATTGAATATGTACTTATGCACTTTATCTCTTATTAAGTTGCTTGTTGTGCGATAACCATGTTTCTGGGGACGCCATCAACTACTCTTTGTTGAATATCATGTGAGTTGCTATGCATGTCCGTCTTGTCTGAAGTAAGAGAGATCTACCACCTTAATGGTTGGAGCATGCATATTGATGGGGATATGCCCATAGGGGGTGGGTCGCCAGTCCCACTCGCCGTGAAGACGGAGGCCCAGGTGGACCGCCAGTCGCCCGAGCGACTGGGCCCTAAGGCGACTGGGCCGTGATCTTAAGGAGGAGATCTGTGCGACTGGGTTAGAAGATTACTTGCAAGAGGGTTAACGAATCCCGGATTAGTAGCAACTGATACGATTCGGAGTTATCGCCATGTAACCCTAGATCGGGGGTGTCTATATAAACCCCCGGGCTTAAACCCTAGAGGACACCTTATTCGAGATCGAATCTCCCCTTGTAAGCTCTCGGCGTAGCCGCCGACTGAGCCCCCCTATTGTAATTCTCCACTGAGCAATAAAGATCTAGCAGGACGTAGGCCTTTTACTCTCCGGAGGGGCTGAACCTGGGTAAAACCCTTGCGTCTCTTGCACCTCGACCCGTAGATGGCGATGTTCCCTTCCCCTCGCATCAACGAAGTGCTACCCCTGTAGCATCTGCCGTGGTCACATCCACGACAGTGGCGCCCACCGTGGGGCATGGGACATCAAGCCTCCGAGCTACGGCGAGGCCCTACTCGCCAGTGCGGCGGCCGGTTGCTTCCGGCAGGATGATCGCCACCGGCAATTTCTTCCACATCCAGCCAAGCACCTACCGGCCCGCCTCGTCGCCTCTCAAGCACGCCTGGATGGTGCCGATCGGCTCCATCAACCTCTTCGTTGGGCTCGCCGGCGTCAGCGACCCCGCTGAGCCTCGCCCCGGTCGGTCGCACGACCCCTTCGCGCCGGAACAACTCCTCACTGCTACTCGCCCGGTCACCGGCGAGGTATACGCAGAGGCTGAGACGGCCCTGGAAGACGATGCCGAGTCGGCGGTCTTGGCACCGACCGCCAACTCCACTGTTGCCTCGACAGCCGCCGACTCCGCCGACATCATCCCAGCCATCGACTCCGTCATCGCCGCGATCGACACCGACTTCACCGACATCATCACTATAACATCGATTGCTGGGTCCACCGCGGCATCTCCGACTGCCCGCTCTGTCGCCACGGCGTCGGCTAAGGACTCTATCTCCTTGGTCTCCCACCCAAGCGACTTTGAAGGTGGCTTCGAGGACGACTCCATCCTCTCCCTCTTCGGCAGCGACTCCGACTCGGACTCCGTCGAGGCCCCACGCTACCGCTACCCGACCGCGAGTCTTCATGGCGGGGGCGAGGGGGAGCTTCCAGCCGACGCCTTCACCACCCCCTCCACTGCAGCCGCCACCGCAACGGAGATCGAGGCCCACCGGGCGGCCCTCGAAGAGCAGAGGAAAAAGGAGCTCGCCGAAAGGCAGAAATTTCGTCTCGAGCAAGATGAAGTGAGGGCCGTATCCCACTACCGTCAGCAGCGAAACCGCCGGCGCATGGAGCGCGCCCGCGCAAACGACTTCCCCAGCGCGCGCCTTAACTTCGACGACCCAGAAGGGGAAATCCGGGTCGCCCGAATCCAGAACCCTGACATCCCGGAAGGAAGTCGGGCTGCTGCAGATAGAGCGGCGCGCGGAGCACCTCCGCCACCCCCACCGCCACCACCCGAAGTTCCTCGGGCGGAAGTCGACGCCAACGGCTTACCATTGCACTCGTCGCCGGCCGACAACGTTGCAGCCGCACAAGCCGTTCTTGCAAGAATCCCCGAAACGGGAGACGGTGCAATCCTTGTCCAGCATGCCAAGGCTCTGGTAGCCAAGGCATTAGAGCAGCAGCACGCCGCAGCCGACTCGCAAGGGCGACTCTATTCGCGCACATCCGCCAGTCGCGCGGCGTCGTCGGACGCGGCAAACCGCGCAATCGTCAACGCCAACAACGACCCACCGCCAGCACCGCGCGCGGCCCACTCGTCTAACAACCGAATCGAGCCGCGCCCCGCGCGGGTGATGGTCGCCGCCAACGGACAGCCAGTCGACGCCCGAACCCACATCGTCAACGACCAAGAATGGCGGGCGCGTAATCGGTTGAACGACCGTCATGCCGATGAAGCCCCGCGCCAGAGCGCGTTCACTCGAGTCGGCCCCGCTTGCTTCGGGCCAATGATCAGAGGCGAGCCGTACCCTGTGGGATTCAAAGGACCCCGCGACATCGAGAAGTACGACACACATATCGACCCTACGGTCTGGATCGACTCGTACGCCATGGCAATGGGGATCCAGGGCCACTCCGAGCTACTCGCAGCACGCTACCTGCCCCTCATGATGGACGGCGTCAATCGCCCGCTGGTTCAACACCCTCACCATCAACGGCATTGACTCCCGGGAAGAAGCCCGCGCCGCATTCATCCAGCACTTCGCCGGCGCGTACACACGTGCCACAACCATAGAAGACACGGATCGCTGCGTCCAAGGCCCGCGCGAGTCGACCCGCCGGTGGGTGCGGCGCGGCAGGATATGTGGACGACCTCCGGCGGCATCGGCACGGACACGGCAATCTATTGCTTCCGACGCTGCTGCCGGTACGAACCACTAAGCGCCAAGCTCCGTTGCGTCAGCAGGGACAACATCTCAATCTCCGAGCTCTTCGACATCACCACCCGCTACGCCGACGAAGACCCTACAGTCGACTCGGACGACGAGTACGGTCAGCGACGCAATCGCCGCCCCACGCACACGGAGCCTCGGCGTGGCGACTACAGATTCGCCGGCCGAGCTAACAACGGCAAGCGCCGCGGAGAGGGAGGACACAACGAGCTGGTCGCCACCACCGATTACGAGCAGCGCGAGCCAAAGTCGTTCCGGCGCGACACTCGCGCACCACGGGAGGATCGGCCTCAGCCCAAGCGCTTCGACGCCCGCAGCCTCCTAGATGCACCATGCATCTATCACAGCAAGGAGGGCAAACCCGCCAATCACACGACGGGAAATTGCTACTCCCTGAAGCAAATAGAAAGGGCCCGCCGCGCCAAGGAAAACGACGGCGGTAATCAGCACAAGGACCGCGCTAAAGACCAAGACCAGCACAAAGGGGAAGGCTTCGGTCGCAGCGCCGGCTCGCTCCACACCTTCACTGGGGTCGGCGACCGGCGGGACAGGAAGGTCCTCGCAAGGGCAGTGGCGGTACACGCAGTCATACTTTCTGACGTGCCCCGGTGGCTTAACTGGTCCGAGCAAAGCATCACCTGGAGCCGCGAAGATCACGCCCCCCGAATCGAATACCCCGGGCGAGTGGCGCTAGTCGTCAGGCCCAAGGTCGCCGACTACGGCTACCAAAAACCACGATGGACGGGGAAGCTCCATCAACATTATGTACTACGAAACCTTCCGGCGGCTTGGTCTACCGGACTCACGCCTCGAGAACACCAAGGTTACGTTCCACGGCATCGTCCACGGGCGGAAGGCCTTCCCGATCGGCAAGGTGACGTTGCCGATCACCTTCGGCACGCCCGTGAACTACCGCACCGAGCGGATAACGTTCGAGGTGCTGAACTTCCGCAGCTCCTACCACTGCGTACTCGGCCGACAGGCGTTCGCCCGCTTCACGGCGACCCCCCACTACGCATACAACATGATGAAGATGCCAGGGCCTAGGGGCGTCATCACCGTCCACGGGGATCCGAAGATGGCACTGGAATGCGAGGACGTCAGCGCCAAGCTCGCCGACGCCGTCATCGCCGACGAACAAGACAACTCCGCCGAACTCGCCAAGTACCCAGTAGATCGCAACGACCCCGCCATCCTGGAGAAGCCAACCGAGCTCGACTCGTCCGCAGCAACCTTCAAGCCTGCAACAGGCACTCGCCAAGTAGATCTTGTAGAAAACGATCCAAGTAAGCAAGTTACCATTGGGACGGGCCTGTCCGCCCAATAGGAAAGCGCGCTCATCAAGTTCCTCCGTGAGAATCGAGATATCTTTGCATGGAAACCGTCTGACATGCCAGGTGTCCCGAGAGAACTTGCTGAGCACAAATTACACGTCGACCCCTCCACGCGACCTGTTAGACAGGCAATGCGGCCTGTAGGAGAAGAACGGCGATGCGCAATCGCCGAAGAAGTAAACCGGCTACTCGCCGCCGGCTTCATCATCGAAATCAAACACCCAAAATGGCTGGCAAACCCAGTCCTGGTGCTAAAGAAAAACAAGACGTGGCGAATGTGTATCGATTACACAAGCCTCAACAGCGCATGCCCCAAGGACCCATTTGTCCTACCGCGAATCGACCAAATTATCGATGCGGTCGCCGGGTCCGAGTCGCTATGCTTCCTTGATGCGTACTCCGGGTACAATCAAATAAAGATTGCCAAGGAAGACCAAGAGAAGACAGCATTCATCACGCCCACAGGCGCCTACTGCTACACGTCCATGACCTTCGGCCTCAAGAACGCCGGAGCAACATACCAGCGGTGCATGAACAGCTGCCTGGAAAGCCAGATCGGCCGCAATGTGCATGTCTACATCGACGATGTGGTGGTAAAATCGACCCACCAGACCGACCTCATCAATGACCTCGCCGAAACATTCGCCAACTTGCGGCGGTACAAGATAAAGCTCAACCCTCTAAAGTGCACCTTCGGGGTTCCGTCTGGACAACTGTTAGGCTACGTCGTCTCCAAACGAGGCATCGAGCCCAACCCGGAGAAGACGCTGGCGGTCATGCGCACCAAGCAGCCGACCTGCTTAGTCGACGCGCAGAAACTCGCCGGCCGAGTCGCCGCCCTCAGTCGTTTCATACCCCGGCTCGGCGACAAGGCCATGCCACTTTACCGCTAGCTCAAGAAGTCAGAGTCATTCGGATGGACGGACGAGGCGCGGAAGGCCACTGGAAGAACTCCAGCACGCTCTTTCAAATGCCCCTATCCTCGCGGCCCCGCTGCCAGGGGAGACTATGCTCCTATACGTCGCCGCGTCGAACCGCGCTATAAGCGCGGTCATGGTTGTCGAACGGAAGGAAGAGGGAAGGGAGCAACTGGTACAACGCCCGGTCTACTACATCAGCGAAGCCCTAATCGAATCCAAGCAGCGGTACCCGCATTACCAAAAGCTGGTGTACGCAGTCCTCAGGGCCCAGAGGCGACTGGCCCCTTATTTCCATGAGCACCCCATTAAGGTAGTCGCCTCAACACCACTCGCCGACATCGTCCGCAACCGCGACGCAACTGGCCGGATCGCCAAGTGGGCAGTCGAACTCGGCGTCCACAACATCACCTACGAGTCACGCCATGCCATCAAATCTCAGGCACTCGCCGACTTCCTCGCCGACTGGGAAGAGGCCCAGCAGCCAAGCTCCCCCGTGGACCTTAAACACTGGACACTGCACTTCGACGGTTCTAAAAACCTCGAAGGAGCAGGCACGGGAGTCGTCCTCACATCACCAAAGGGCGACACAGTGAAGTACGTCTTGCAACTTAGATTCGAGCCCTGCACCAACAACATGGCCGAGTACGAGGCGCTTCTACATGGTATGCGAGTTGCAAAAGAGATGGGCGCAACACGGCTGCGCTGCCTCGGCGACTCCGACCTGGTCGCCAGCCAGACTTCCGGCACCCGCGACGCCACCGACGCCAACATGATCGCATACAAGCGCGCCGTCGACCAAGCCGGCGCTAGCTTCGCCGGCCACATCGTCGAATGGGTCGACAGGCGCAAGAACGAAGAAGCCGACGCGCTAGCCAGAATCGGGTCCAAGCGACTCCAACCCCCTCCGGGCGTCGTCCTGGATATCCTTAGCCACCCCTCGGTGCGCGCACCCCGCGAGCTGGACATTGCCGAGCCACCCGCTCCCGACTCCACCTTAGTCGCACTCGCCGCCTTTCTTCCTGGTGTATGGCGCCGAAGCCGTTATGCCTACGGACATCGCCTACGACTCACCTCGGATCGCCAACTACGCCGAAGAAGACAACGAGCGAGCTCGCCAGGATGACATCGACCTCCTCGACGAGGCCAGAGATCTCGCACTCTCCAGAACCGCCATCTACCAGCAGGATCTCCGTCGCTACCACAGTCGCCGTGTTCGGAGTCGCTCCTTCCAAATCGGCGACCTGGTACTCCGACTAATCCAAGACAAGAAAGGCATGCACAAGCTGTCCCCGCCCTGGGAAGGACCATTCGCCGTCAGCCGTGTACTCGGCAACGACTCCTACTACCTCATCGACGTCCGCAAGGACGACAAAGGCGAACCGCTCACCAAAGAGGTAGAGCGCCCCTGGAACGTCAACCTCCTCCGACGGTTTTACACCTAAGGACAAAATGTAGCCCGCAAATTCAGAGGTTAATAAAAATCGCCGACCGCATTGATCTCCAACTCCGACTGCCTCTCCTTCATCCGCTAGATATCGCCATCTCTCATCCTGGTACATACCGGCCCAGTCGCCGCGATAAGCGACTCGGTACTGAGAGACCTCCGGTCGCCGCTGCTGGAGAGCGAAGTCCACGATCGGTCAAGTAGCCGGGCTAACAAGGGCACGGCGGCGTGGCCGGACGCAACACCAGGTCCGGTCACCCACCACCCCTTACGCCGTCGGGTGAAAACGGCGACTGGAACCCACAGCAGGGCCGCATGCTCGGCCAGCCCCACGGGCCACGGCGACCGTCTCGTGCTACGCTATACAGCACACCAATGCCCTCCTCTACCTTAGGCTGGCAAATTGCACGGCTAAGTACTTCGACTAGGGACCCCGCAAAACGGACCCGCGGCTCGCCAAGGAAAATACGCCCGCAATGACCCCCTTTGGAGTCGCCAAGCGACTGGCTCACCGAGCCACGACGAGTGGCGCGCTACATATGAACAGCGCAAACTACAATTTACCGCTATTCCACCCATGAGGCTGCTATTCGTACTATAACGACTACGTACTGCGACTGGGGACGCCCAGCTCGAAAAGGAAAACAGTCAAGTCGATAGCCTTCATCGGGGTCGCAACGCGACTGGCCTGAAGGCCATGGATAGTCGGAACCAACTCCAAAGCATCGCCGCCACAAAAAACATAAATTCCAAAGCAACCACCGAATTAAAATTAAGCAAAAATTATCACTTTATTTACAACTGACACCCGCTCGCGGGACTTCAAGTTCTTCTTACACAGGGACTTAGAAACCTACGAGGACGGCCCCGAAGCCCCTTCTACGACAGGTTCGGCGCCATCATCGCCGTGACGAAACTTCGGCGTATACAGGACAACTGGATACGTGGACAAGGAGCCGGCGGCCGCGGCATGGAAGAGGCGCTCCGCGGGGTAGTCCACTGGGCCCGGCTCCTTCCCCGCGTCCCCAGGCGCCGCTTGGCTGGAGATGTGAGTCTCCAAGTCCGCAGTCGCCAATACTCGGTCGGCAAAGGGGCGCACCGCATCCATCAAACGCAGCACTTCGGCAACGTCGAACTCGCCGATCTCCGAGGGAAGCCAGCGGTGACCTCCTCCACGTCGAACCCCTCGGAGTAGTGCGCCGGAACCATGCTCGGAGCCATGGTAATGCCAACACGGCGGGAGGAGCGGCGAAGCCGATCCAACAACGGCCGGAATATTGGACACGGCCTTGAAGACGGATGGCGTGTCCCGCGGAATCACCTCCCGCGGACTCAGGTACTGGAGCGCAGCCAATATCTCCCCCGCACAGGCAATGATACGCGAGGTCGCAGTCGACAAGCATTCCCGCGGAGGCGCCGTCTCTACGAAGTCGCATGTACCTACAACCACCAACACAAGGAAGAGAAAAGTGAGAACTCGCTTTCGTCATCGACTCTACATGCTCGGGGACTGGCCCCCGAAGCCGACTCTCCATGCTCGGGGACTGGCCCCGGAAGCCGACTCGCCATGCTCGGGGACTGGCCCCCGAAGCCGACTCGCCATGCTCGGGACTGGCCCCCGAAGCCGACTCGCCATGCTCGGGGACTGGCCCCGAAGCCGACTCGCCATGCTCGGGGACTGGCCCCCGAGGCCGACTCGCCATGCTCGGGGACTGGCCCCCGAAGCCGACTCGCCATGCTCGGGGACTGGCCCCCGAAGCCGACTCGCCATGCCCGGGGACTGGCCCCCGGAGCCAAGTCGCCACGCTCGGAGACTCGATGCCCCGGCAAGTAAACAGCAAGCGCAAAGACAGGAACTTACCGAGAATCTGCCGCGACATCTCCCGGACGAAAGCCTCGAAGTTGGTCTTCTCGGCCTGTACCGCCAGGACGATGCCTTCGGACACCTCCTTTTCCGCAGCCAACTCCTTAGCGTGCTGCTGCTTCAAGGCCGCAACATCCTCCCGCAGAGACGCGGCAGCCCCACGCGCGGAGTCCCGTGCTTCAGTCGCGGCCTCCAGCTTTCCCTTGTACTCGGTGATGACGTCTTCCAGTTCCCGGCCCTTCTGCTCCAGGACCTTCGTCAGATCCGCCACCTCCGCTGTCGCCCTTTTCCGGGCCTCTTCGGCTCGCTGCGCCGGAAGTCGGCTTCGCGGTAGAGAGATTCCTTGACAAATCCTTCCCGAGCCTCGGCAAGAGCCTTTGCCTGCGCCTCTGCTACAAAAAATAGAAGATGGTGAGAACGAAAGTTCAGTCAGGGCTAGTGATACCGAGAGAGGAAGGCGAGCGGGCATGACTTACTGCCCAGAGCAATCAACTTCCGGTTCTTTTGCACCGCTTCCTCCACGAGCGCGGTCAATCGCTTAACCTCTGCCTGCAAAAATCGAAAAACAATGCCAAAGGTCAACAAAGGAAAACCAGACGGACAAAAGGAGACTCGACTCGCCCCTTCAGACCAAGTCGACCCTCGGGGACTGGGGGCGACTAGACTACGAGTTCAGAAACACTCACCGCGTGCGCTTCACCAAGCGCCGCGTGGAGCTCAGCGAAGGTCAAGGTAGAAGGCGGTGGATGGTGCGACTCGGCCGCCTCTCCCGCCTGCATCACCGCCTCAGTCGACGGCACCTCGCCCGCCCGCGTGTCGGCGTCATTGGGCGGGGCTCGGTCCCTGGCAGCCTTGGACCGGCGCTCCTTCAGCGGCTCCGAGAGGCCGCCCTTCTCGACGATGTTCTCCTCGACCTCGGGCGCCTTCGGCCCCTCGGTCGACCCGACGACCGCCGACCCCTTCTCCACCACGGGTGGAACGACGTCCGGTCCCGTCGTTGCACTCGCCATACCCCCGCGAGCCATGCTGGGTAGAGGAAAGACTTCGACGGTGGGCTCGGCGTGGCTGGCGCCCACCTTCTCAGCTTGGCTCGCGGTGACGGGCTCTTCCGGAGCCGACCCCGCGCCCCCAAGGTCGGATGGCGCCGCTTTCTTCTCTGCGGCTTTCTTCTTCGCCTCAGCCGCCCTCGTGGCCGCCACCCCGGCTACGGCCGGCTTCATCAAGGTCTTCTTCTTGGACCTACAGGGAGGCAAGGTGAGTCGACACCCAATCCCGCCACAAGGAGAACAAGTTTGACAAGGAGCACTTACCTCACTGTGGGGATTGCTTTTACGCCGGGACCGGCTCGAGCTCCCGCATCGATCGCGTCCTTCAAGGGGCGCTGAAGCCTCATGGAACCCTCCAGGAGAGTGGGGCGCAGGCGCTTCGACAGCGGCTCGGCCCCTTCCTTGGAAGGCTCCGCCTCGCCCTCCGGGCGAGAGGTCGCCTCCTCCTCAACCGCGCCCTGGGACGAGGACCCGGCACTCCTCTTCGTCCCGCGCGGGATTCTGATGAAGTCTCGCGCCTCGGAGTCTGACTCGGTGCGCTCCTCCTCGTCGTCGACCTCTTCCTCTTCGCCTTCAGTCATTTCTGGTGGCTCCTTCCCGGCAAGGGAGGGGAGGTGGTCGGCGATCTTCTGCCAGCGCTACATTTGAATCAAGGAAACGAGTCAGAAAAGAAGAGACGCGGCCAAGCCGTGCGGAGTCACTGTACTAAACATTACACGGGTGCCGGGGTTTCTTCGGAATAGGGCTGCAGGCCATCCCCGAAGGAGGTAAAGGCGGCCGTGGTGATCTTGGCGAGCGCCTTCCGGTACTCGCTCTCGTCCCACTCAGTCGCCGTTGACCGGGTGCAGTCGTTTTGCCCCCGGTAGTCCCACATGGGGTGAGCTCGGCACCGCAGGGGGATCAGCCGCCGGCCAAGCCAGCAGTTATACATGTTGACCACCGTCAGGCCGCTATCCTTCAGCGCCTGGATCGCTTGGCGCATCTCCGTCACCACCTCCTCCTGCTCGCGCGGCAGCGACCGGACGTTGAGGCGTCGCGGGATGCTGGGCTCGGGGCTGAACTGGGGAATGCAGACCTCGTCGGGGGGAGTGTACTCCTTGGCGTAGAACCAGAAGCGGCGCCACTGCGATTGTGCCTTCTTGGGGAGCGCCATGTCGATGAAGCTTTCCCCGGACTTCACTTGGAAGGTGATTCCTCCGTTCGGGATGAGTGCCTCGCTGCTCTTGCTAGCCCGAGTCGCCCGCCCGTGGAAGATTGACACCCACAGTGGGAAGTAGGGCGGGCAGCCCAAGTAGCACTCGCACAGCGCCACGAACAGTGAAATCTGTTGGACGCTGTGCGGCCCGAGGTCGGATACCTTGATGTTGTAGAAGGCTAACAACTGCCGGAGAAAATCGGAGGTGGGGAGAGCGAACCCGCGGTCGAGGAAGCTCAGGAAGATCACGAACTCCCCGGGCCGTGGGAGGGGTTCCACCTCGTTCGCCGGCGGAACTCGCCACCGCTCCTGCTTGAACTCCGGGATGATCCCGGAAGCGACGTGAACCCTAATCCCAGTGGCGACCCTTTATACCGCCCATACTCGCCCAGATTAAGAATGAAATCCATTCGTTAATTCGTCCCGGAATCGCCGCCCCACAATCAACGGTCAAGATTTGCGCCGGTTCCGGCTGAATAGCCGTTAAACTAGCCGTTAACGGTCACGTCAGGCCCAACGGTCAGCGACATGCAAACGGTTTATACCTCGGTCAACGTGAAATCTAGCCGTTGGCTCTTCCACGTGTCCCTATGGTGAATGCGCATCGACTGGCAAGCGACGATTGGCTAACGCCGACTGTCAGACGACGACTGGCTGACGCCGACTGTCATCCGCCGATTGATTGACCAAGCTTTGGCGATTGGAGACTGGCTCCAAGCTCGCAATTTTATCTTCGGGAGCCCGGTGGCGATTCATCTCGATCCATCATTGTGTCTTTCCAAGACTTGCTCCAGATCCACGCTTCATCACCACCGCGCTCGGGGACTACTGATGGGGATATGCCCATAGGGTGTGGGTCGCCAGTCCCACTCGCCGTGAAGACGGAGGCCCAGGTGGACCGCCAGTCGCCCGAGCGACTGGGCCCTAAGGCGACTGGGCCGTGATCTTAAGTTGGAGATCTGTGCGACTGGGTTAGAAGATTACTTGCAAGAGGGTTAACGAATCCCGGATTAGTAGCAACTGATACGATTCGGAGTTATCGCCATGTAACCCTAGATCGGGGGTGTCTATATAAACCCCCGGGCTTAAACCCTAGAGGACACCTTATTCGAGATCGAATCTCCCCTTGTAAGCTCTCGGCGTAGCCGCCGACTGAGCCCCCCTATTGTAATTCTCCACTGAGCAATAAAGATCTAGCAGGACGTAGGCCTTTTACTCTCCGGAGGGGCTGAACCTGGGTAAAACCCTTGCGTCTCTTGCACCTCGACCCGTAGATGGCGATGTTCCCTTCCTCTCGCATCAACGAAGTGCTACCCCCTGTAGCATCTGCCGTGGTCACATCCACGACACATATTGTTAGAGAAGAACATTGGGCCGCTAACTAAAGCCATGAATCATGGTGGAAGTTTCAGTTTTGGACATATATCCTCAATCTCATATGAGAACACTAATTGTTGCCACATGCTTATGCATTAAAGAGGAGTCCATTATCTGTTGTCCATGTTGTCCCGGTATGGATGTCTAAGTTGAGAATAATCAAAAGCGAGAAATCCAAAATGTGAGCTTTCTCCTTAGACCTTTGTACATGCGGCATGGAGGTACCCCTTTGTGACACTTGGTTAAAACATGTGTATTGCGATGATCCGGTAGTCCAAGCTAATTAGGACAAGGTGCGGGCACTATTAGTATACTATGCATGAGGCTTGCAACTTGTAAGATATAATTTACATGATACATATGCTTTATTACTACCGTTGACAAAATTGTTTCTTGTTTTCAAAATAAAAGCTCTAGCACAAATATAGCAATCGATGCTTTTCCTCCGCAAAGGACCTTTCTTTTACTTTTATGTTGAGTCGGTTCACCTATTTCTCTCCACCTCAAGAAGCAAACACTTGTGTGAACTGTGCATTGATTCCTACATACTTGCATATTGCACTTGTTATATTACTCTATATTGACAATTATCGATGAGATATACATGTTACAAGTTGAAAGCAACCGCTGAAACTTAATCTTCTTTTGTGTTGCTTCGATACCTTTACTTTGATTTATTGCTTTATGAGTTAACTCTTATGCAAGACTTATTGATGCTTGTCTTTAAGTACTATTCATGAAAAGTCTTTGCTTTATGATTCAGTTGTTTACTCATGTCATTACCATTGTTTTGATCGCTGCATTCATTACATATGTTTACAATAGTATGATCAAGGTTATGATGGCATGTCACTCCAGAAATTATCTGTGTTATCGTTTACCTGCTCGGGACGAGCAGGAACTAAGCTTGGGGATGTGATACGTCCAAAACGTATCTACTTTCCCGAACACTTTTGCTATTGTTTTGCCTCTAATTTGTGTATTTTGGATGCAACTAACACGGACTAACGCTGTTTTCAGCAGAACTGATTCAGTGTCTCGTTTTTGTGCGAGAAATCCAACTT
>NC_061508.1:80631045-80653842 GCF_022539505.1 Lolium rigidum
GCTATGTTGATCACATCCCAAGATGCTTGTCAATAGCCATACCAATGGATGATGAGAAATACACAAGAATATTAAATTCTTTAAATTTGGATCATGAGTAATAAACCAGGTCCGATCGCCTTATGTTGATCGCATCCCAAGATGTTTGTCAGTAACCATATACAACAGAGAAACAAATTCCACTAAATTACCACATTTCCCCCTCAAGGTATATATATTGGCTATCTAGAATGCTATATTGTAATTGCTAATGTAGCGGTTGTTTGAATTAACTAACAACTTTTGTGGGGAAGATAATTGGCTAAGAAAACTTCCATATAATATTTTGCATGGTGTATTTTGGCTATATTTTATATTTAATGTTAAATATGTATACAAATTCCACTACTCTTAACTATGCACAAACTGAAATACATCAAATACTAGAAGCTCAAATGCATGGTTTTGCCTTCTAGTATATATTAAATTAAGAAAGCATTCCTGGAATATTTTTTCTCTAGGAAGCTTACAGGAGATCATGTATTTATGTGCGCAAATACATTATATAATTTGGAAAGTAGTTGTAAAGATATCCTTGTGATAGTACTCCATAAACCATCATCCAAAGCCCAAAGCATGACAAACGCCGTCAAGAATAAGGCTTAACCTAGATGACTCTTGAGGAAATAAAATATCACACAAAGAAAAGGTGCATGTTATAAGAAATGTAAAAAACCACGCGTACAAAGCATCATTGCAAACAACATGTTTGTAAGTAAGCATGTATATGTGGCCCAAAATTTGGAACCTTGAGTTACTTTGACATTTGGCCATTAAAATGCATTTGCTTAGTTAAAAGTGCAATCGTATGAAAACAATAGTTCTATTGCATGAAAAATTAATAAAAATTTAAAAGGGAAACTGTAATCGTAGCCAAACTATGTTCCAAGGAAGTAAGAGGTGTCAATGCAAAATATAAAACAAAACAAAATAAAATAAAGTGACCGGACATTCCCAAAATTAGAGAAACTCCACAAAGTGAGTGAAACTTCACCAAACTGGATCAAACACAACTAAACAAAAAAGGTTATTTATAATTAAAAATCACAACAATGAAGTTTAACTATTCTGGTTTGTAATGACGTGCTTCTTGTTGGTGAAAGTATTTTTCTCAAAAGCAAACTCATATACCTATGACGACAATAAAGACATGAATCAACTTCTGAGTTTAAGATTTAAATATTTTACAAAATTAATTTCCAAGAGTGTTGATGATTTCATTTTCTTGGTTCTTATCAACAAACATCTGTTCTTCATGAGTCCCACGTTATGGGATATAGCTATATACATTTACTTTGGACCTTGTGCTACAATAGCCTGCTATTTCTGTAAACTTGATTTCATAACTTTTTAAGAAAATCCAAACATATCTGGATGTATTCTTTTTGTTTTTTGTTTGTTTTGGTTGCTTATCGAGCATGCCACTCGGTAATACATGGGTGTATTTAACTATGTCTAATATAAATTATGAACATGTAAATATTGTAGTTATATTGTTCTGATTTTGTCGAGTGGGTTGTTTGTGTTGTCTAATTCATGGTATAATTTTCTATTTTTCCGAAATGATGGAGCCCGAGCCTCTACGCCAAAGAGATGGACATAACTTTTATATAAACTTTATTAAAGATGAACCGTCAAGATTATACATCACAAAAGCCAAAGCCAGCACTCAACACATAGAAACCCGACAATGGGGGAAGTAACATGCTACCAGGGCTTCTGCGTTAAAAATAGAAACAAATGTCCCACCAATTAAATACCGCGGTATTCCTGAGTCACCCTATAGCGAAAAAGAGATCACAACCGGTTTAGTAGACCCTTGGCGACTACCTTTGTCTTCGCTTTAGAAGTTGTCACCACAATCGAACCATTGGTCCATCTTCAAGGAAGAGATCTGCATACTTGCTAGTCATATTGTTTACATCACCATGGAAGATATATCATGTGTAGCACCTGCCGAGCAGGCATGACTTTACATATCTGCCTCCAGCCTCTATCCACCGGCGATGCTCCCAAGAGAGAAAACGGCACCATAGTGCCGACATCGTCTGTTATGGAAGACCAGATCCTGGGGTTTCCGTCGGATCAGCACGACTAAGTCGAAAGTCATTGCTCATTGATGCCTTCATCAAGGTAACTCCACATAACGCTGCCATCGCCCGCCAATCGGCTCGGTTTTCATCGGCAACTATGTCTTCCCAACTTGCAACCGAGACTAGATGATGGATCTCAAGATCCGACAACCCAGCCTCAGGCTGACCACATCCGGCGAAGGAGATGGACACCACCGCCATGCACAGAGCAGGTTCTCTAGGGTTCCTCATAACATGGGAGAAGCCCAGGAGACCCTCTACTATCGACGGAGTAGCCACCGGAGCAGCAGCGCGAAAAGAAGCCCGCTCCGTCTAGATCCAGCCAACCCCCACGCCGCCACCAGCAGATCAGAGTATCCCGTCCGCCTCCACCCATCATCTCCGTCATGATTGGTAACTTGTTGTGGAGTTGATCGGCGGAATATATCTTAATCTGCCTTTGTCGTGTTTTGTTTTGGTGTTAAATCTTAATGACTACAATCTTTCCATGTGGAAAAACCATATAGAATATTCATCTAGAACTAGTAGTTTATGTGGTGAGTTATCTTGTACCTAAAATCTAGGAGAAATCTAGGAAATTGCTGCGTGAAACTTATGGCCGGTACCCTACCGCACTGGGCGAGGGTTTGGGGTTGGAGCAAGGGTATACTGGACCTGATTGGCTACCTCTCCTTCAATCCAATGTTAGTGCTCATTAGCAGTTGTGAACTTGATATATTATGTTGATGCGACTACATGGCCTAGCATGATTGGTAACTTGTTGTGGAGTTGATCGGCGGAATATGTCTTAATCTGCCTTTGTCGTGTTTTGTTTTGGTGCTAAATCTTAATGACTACAATTTTTCCATGTGGAAAAACCATATAGAATATTCATCTAGAACTAGTAGTTTATGTGGTGAGTTATCTTGTACCTAAAAGCTAGGAGAAATCTAGGAAATTATTGCGTGAAACTTGAATGTTAGTGTCCAGAAAAGATTTTTTTTGTACTTATCATAATTGTTGTCTATTTAGTAAAGATAAATGTTTCCTCCCATTAAATTTCAAGTTTATGTGGGAGAGCTTCCTCTATTAATAATATTGTTTTGTGTTGTAGTCAAAGAGGGCTGGTGTGGAGTGCACATAGTTTGAGGCATATGGTTTGTCTCATAAGGCTAAGGAAGTCAATGTGACAACCTTATAATGATTGTGAATTGGCGAAGGTGTACACCAATATGATCAATATGATATGACTCGGCGTAGGCGTACACCCGCTTGACCTCCTACACCAATATGACCAGTTACGATGAGATGCTTAAAGAGAAGTATGGAGCCGAGTCTGATCCAAGCGTGCATCTCCTTTATCCGGAAGTGGTTGTGGTGGCGTGACGAGGAAGGAGACATGACTGATTCATCATGGGTGGCAGCATCCTCTCCACGGCTTCCACTCCCACTCTCCCCCAGGTCAAGGCTCATAGACGATCTCAAGTTCTGCTATATATACATTCTCGCGAAAATCAAGTGCAATTTGTTATCAAGGTAATTAGTTAACTATTTCTAATTCATTCTCTTTCATTTTAACATTTTTGCATTGGAAAGATGGTGATGAAATTGCGATGCCTTATTGTAGGCTCGGGTGGGCAAGAGGTTGCAGCCAGGAGGTGTTGGCGGAGAAAGATCGAGCGAATGAAATGAAGTTGGAAGCTCTTTTGGCGGAGGAGAGGCGAAATACTAAAGAGAATATGCATCAACGGTTTGGAATAAGTTTTGTGCGAATAATAGCAGCCGGGAAAGTCTTTCATTCAGTATGTAACCTTGACTCCCTGAAATACAATAAGGATGGGTAGCCCCTCTGGAGAGACTACCCATACTCTCTCCGCGGTGAGTTCGCTTAAAACCTTACAATCACAACCGAGGCCATATGAACCGTTGAGGGTCATCCTAACTATGTAAATCTTTGTGCAACATCAATCAGGTGTTGGATCAGATGATCCTATACCCTCACATGTACGCGATGACAACCCTCTTCTGTCCTCACACGTAGATGAAGACATCCCTCAGTAGTCCTAAACTTCTATCATATTTCTTTAATAAATGGAGGACATGGAGTATTTTGTTGCACTAAACAGACCATTTATTAGATTGTACAAGTTTACATGCACAACTCTTAATTTTAATACCTTATTCCTAGTAATATAGAACCTGTGTCGTGTTCTTTGAGATTGTGTGCTGTCTCCATCTAAGGTAGAAGAACCATAATACATCAAAATCAACGTGTTCTTTGAGATTGTGTGTTGCTTCATGTAAGGTAGAAGAACCAGAGTACATGGAGACCAACTTGTTAGTGTTCTTTGAGATTGTAAAATTGCTTCCATGTTTTATTGTTCTCTCTCTTAAAACTACTGATATAGCTGAAAAATATAGAAACTGAAACCGGTAACACTGAACTATAATATTGTTTCATGTACTCTGATATGGCTTGTGTTGTGTTATAGATTAAATATGATATATTGATGCTCTCTTTGAAAATTACTAATGAAGAAATATAGAAGTTGAAACTTATAACTAGATAGCTATAACATTATTTGAGAACTACTGATATAATGTCAAACTATACTATTGTTTCATGTACTTTGAGATTGTTTCTCATTTGATTGGACAAGCCCTGATTTATGTTACCCCATTTCGGTCAGCCGAGCTTGCCATGAAATCTGTGGAGCTGGATGGACACGAAAAGGTGAGTACATATCCAGTGATACCACCAACTAAATGATATCAAGATACCAGTTTTCAAAAATTCGAACTTTTAAATTTCAAAAAAAAGGAAAAATATATATGTTAGTGTTCACAAGATGTGTGTTCGCAATCCCTAAAATTTTCAAAACCAAATTTGAAATACAACGATAGAAACGAAAAATATAAATTGATATGTGAATAGTGTCGATTTGCACTTTGTCTTTTTTGACACTATTTATGTTGGATTTGTTTTCTTTCTTTTTGTTTCTCGGTGTGTGTTTTAAATTTTTGTTCTGAAAATTGTAGGAATTGTAAACACACAACTTTTGAACACCCGTCATTTTTCGTACATTTAGAAACTTATATTTTTGAATTTGAAAGACTGACGCACTTTGCCGTGAGTACTGAATTTTGCCCGTAAATGGCTGGCAGGTGGGTCTGAAGGTTTGCCGTGTATATTTCTAAGCTGGCGGTAAATAACTGACATACTGGGACCACATATCAAAGCCACTGAAGTGGTCTTCTGGCTTTGTTTGCTGTGACCCCGAGCGAATGGTCTCTGGCACTCATGCAAGTACTTTGGCTTCGTATTTGCGTCCTTTACATTTTTAGGGCCGTCACAGAGTGCAGAGAGATAGAGCAAGCAAGCAGCATCTTCCATGGCATCTCAGTTCCGGCCGGATCATACTCGCCCATGTCAACGCGCACGGCCGTTTCTTTAATCCAGCAGGTAGCCATCACCGGTACGCGCGGCCGCCATCTACCTCGCGCCTGATAAAACAAAGTTCTCGGCAGTACCCTCCGACTGAACACGGCCAGGTTCAAATCTTTCCTCAATCGATCGATCGATCGGTAGCTGCTGCGGAGCGGGAGATGGCGCCTATACGGGTGCTGACGGCGCTGGACCATGCGCGCACGCAGTACTACCATTTCAAGGCCATCATCATCGCCGGAATGGGGCTCTTCACCGACTCCTACGACCTCTTCTGCATCGTGCCCGTCATGAAGATCATCGGCCGGGTGTACTACCCGTCGTCGTCGGCCGGCGACGGGGGCCCGGGAGTGATGCCGCCCGCCGTCGTGTCGGCCATCGTCAGCATCGCTCTGCTGGGCGCGGTGGTCGGGAACCTCCTGTTCGGAGTGCTAGGCGACCGTGTCGGCCGGGGCCGCGTGTACGGCGCGTGCCTGCTGCTGCTGGTGTGCAGCTCCCTGGCCAGCGGCTTCTCCATCTGCCGGACGCGCGGCTGCGTGCTCTCCAGCCTCTGCCTCTTCCGCTTCCTCCTCGGGGTCGGCGTCGGAGGGGATTACCCGCTGTCGGCGACCATCATGTCGGAGTTCGCCAACAAGCGCACGCGCGGGGCGTTCATCGCCGCCGTCTTCTCCATGCAGGGGTTCGGGATACTGGCCAGCTCCGGGGTCACCATGGTCGTCGCCGCCGCGTTTGATCGGTTCACCGGCCACCCGGCCCCTCTTGATACTCCGGAGGCCGCCGACATCGCCTGGCGTGTCATACTCATGGCCGGAGCCGTCCCCGCCGGGCTCACCTTCTACTGGAGGATGGCCATGCCGGAAACTGCTAGGTACGTCGTACTACGCGTCCTAACTCTGAGTGATGCACGTATTTCCCTAACATAGTACTCCGTACGATGTACAAGTGGCATAGCTAGTCTCAGGTCTCACGCATTTGATTGGTAAATTAAACTAAAGTGGGATGATCGTGCTGTATATTGTAGTGGAGTGTCATCTGAAGCAAATGGCGTGGTGTGAAGAATATACCGTGGGATACATGAGATCCGCAGAAGAAATTCAGTTTGTTCCCCAGACACGGACTCGGGCAATTTGCATAATTCTTTTCTCTGTGTCCAATAGTGCACGGCAGAACGCGTAGCTCATTGGAGGCTCAAGTAGTCAAGTGCATGATCATAAGATTATTGGTTATGTTTTTCTTGGTTTAGTATTATATCTTATCATTAAAGTTGCTTAGCTCTGACTTGTACTAACCTCGAGAAGTAGTCAGGGCATCTTGCTGTCAAGTGAAACATACTTAAACAACTTGCATACATCTATGTCTGGATCAATCTGCATCTTACTGGATTATATTTGTCATGTCACTCACACACCACACGTCATGTCAGAATAAGGAAGTCAAATTAATTAACAAATGAAGTGGCATATAGTGGCATTTAATCTGGCCACTCTTTTTAAATCTTTCAGCAATGAAAATTAATCAGGAGTAGTAGTTTCAAAAGAAAGCTAAAGTGTGTAGCTAGTGACCAACTAAAGGTAACTAACTAAACTAACTACTCTCCCCACTGGCCACTTGTACATGCAGGTTTACGGCGCTGGTACAGCACGATGTGCTCAAGGCGACCAACGACATCGGCCGTGTCCTCACCGACCTTGACCTGAATGGCCTATACGAAGATGAGGACGCGGCGGCGATCCCCCGGACTCCGGCGTCCTTCCGGTACGCGCCACCGGCGTCTCAGTACGGCCTCTTCTCGCTCGCATTCCTCCGGCAGCACGGTCGGAATCTGTTCGGGTGCGCGTCAACGTGGTTCCTGCTCGACATCCCCTACTACAGCAGCACGCTGTTCCAGTCCCAGATCTACCGCCCGTGGTTCCCGCCGGCGAGCCACCAGAACGTGTTCCGAGAAGCGTACGACGTGGCGAGGTTCCAGGCCATCATCGCCGTCGCCTCCACCATCCCGGGCTACTTCGTCGCCGTCCTGCTCATCGACCGCGTCGGCCGGCGCTGGCTGCAGATGGCCGGGTTCTTCCTCATGGCCGCCTTCCTCTTCGCGCTGGCGGGCCCGTACGACCACTACTGGCGCGGCAACGCCAAGAACGCCTGGTACATCGTGCTCTACGCGCTCACCTTCTTCTCCGCGAACCTCGGGCCCAACACCACGACCTTCATCCTGCCGGCCGAGCTCTTCCCGGCGAGGTTCCGGTCGACGTGCCACGGGATATCGGCCGCCGCCGGCAAGGTTGGCGCTCTCGTCGGCTCCGTGGGGTTCCTGTGGGCATCGCAGGCGCGGCACAGGGGGGAGGTGCAGGCCGGGTACGAGCGCGGGATAGGGATGATGAATGCGCTGGTCATTCTTGGCGCCATCAGCCTGCTCGGGCTCGCCGTCACCTACTTTTTCACGCCGGAGACGATGGGGAGGTCGCTGGAGGAGAACGAGAGCAGCGAGCAGGGCGATCAAGACCTGCAGGATGGCGACGGCGGGATGACGATGCGGTTGCAGGAACTGAACCTGACACCCAAGAGCCCAGCCTCCTTGGTGAGCTCGCACGTCAGCTCGTCCCCTATCCATCCGCACCGCTTCTCGGTCTGATGGAACTTGAAAACTTAGTGAACAAAGTTTCGTTATTTTTTCTTTCATTTTTTGGATATTAGTTTGTGAAATACTATACATTTCGTGCGGGAATGTTTCGTTTGATTTCTTCATGCAAGTTACCTAGCTTGAACTATAAACATTGAAACCGTGGCAGGTCATATGTAAATATGTAACTATGTAACTGTCGGAGATATGCAACTCTAGCGTCCATTTGGGCCGTTTGAATTGATATTTTGGAAAAATGAAGAATCTTTTGCATACATTTGGTACGGTGGCTCACAACTATCTCTCTCATTTATTCAGTTCTGAATCCGAGATTTTAAAAAGCTCATGGCTCTTTATTTTGTATTGCATCTTAAACACATTTTGAAATGTCAAAAAGTTTGAAATAAAAATTCGCACGTACATCTTCACGATGTTCGCGTCCACAAAGTCGTTTCATGAAAAATCGACTTGTCGTATGGTGTGTGTGAGCCAAAAGTGGACGCTAAAAATATGGTTTTTTTCACAAGATACATTTTCTATTTTTTACATAGACCATAAAAAATATCAGTTTTTCACGAAACTTGACGAACACACATATATTATGGAGATGTACATGTAGAATTTATCAAAAAAAATCGACACTTAGAAACATATTTTTTCGGTGGAGGGAGCATATACACCCGGGAGCACATCCCTGATGTCACTACCATACCAAAGCAGAGCAGGGTGGATGGGCCAGATCCTGCCAGATCTGACGGCCACCACTAGGGAGACGTTGGCAGAGCCACCAACGGTCTGGAGATTCAAGAGTAGGGTGCCACCCGGCCCCGACATGACGAGCTAGAGCCTCGAAGCTGCTGAAGTCGAAGCCACCTCATCTGTGAAGGAGATCCACCACTAGAGCTGTAGCAAGAGGATCAAATGGACGGGGAGAGAGCCGCAAACCGCCGGGGGACACCGTGCAAGCTACCGTAAACAGGGGTTCAAGCATCCCCCATTAGGATTGAGCCGTGAGGCAACGCGGAGGAGGCCTCACATGTTGCCTGAGCTTTAGAAGGCCTTAGTGCTAAATGGGTCACCGTTCATATCAAATAAACAATTTTTTTTAATTTCCAAATCGGTTTAATGACACATTTCATACAGAAACGAAAGCTTGGGAACCATTGATAAACTATATAGTCTAAACGGTACGGTATATACATATTGTACATAATGTATACCGCTTGTAATACTGCTACGATAAATAAAGTGGAAAACCATTGTGGTGTCGTCAAGGCCCTGGGTTTCTGTGGTTACCCAGCGTACCACTGCATGGTGTAGTACACAAGTCGTTGACATAACACAAGTGAAACATCGTTCCACTCATATTACATCCCTCAGAGTGGTACAACAGAAACATATGCGAGTCTAAGGTATGTCTATAGAAGAATACACAAACTGTTTACAGAAGATCAACACAGCCTCCTACTTTATAGTGAGATAAAACATCAAATAAAGCTCCAGAAGAACGACTCGTAGTCTATCTTATTGTTATCGCTATCTCTAGAGATACAAGGCTTGCTATAGAATTCTAGCTACTTAGGTTCTAGGATTAGGGAAATGTTCCTTTCTATTACTAGTCTAAGTTTCCACTCTAACTGATGCAGAACTTGACTCCATTGACTTCATTGACTGGATTCTTCATCTTGTTGCAGTTGACTCCTTCGTCTTTGAGTTTCTTGGTAGTTTCTCCTTCTGTGCCTTGATCTAAGAAGGAGGTTCAAATGGGAGGGAATGAGTACGAGCGTACTCAGCAAGTTCATATTAGGAAATAGGTGTATCATGCACTAGCTAAAGCCATAGACCAGAAAGTCATAGGAGAATGCAAGTTTTCGTGAACATTTCTTCAAAAGGTTTATTTTATTCTGAAAACTATGCCCGTCAGTCTTCACAGGTTGAACAGAACTTCATGGAGTTCCTTTCCTGCCGCGTTCGTAGTTCCCTTCTCGGAACAGGGAGTGACAGCCACAATTCAATACACTCTGCAGAGGTGCGTTACTTTTCCCATAAGAGACCTTATCCTTGTTGCCAACCAGGCGTTAACTTTCCCGTCCACACTTCCTTGGTGTGAGGCCAGGTGTAAGATCCAAGCCAAACACCGCCTTCTCCGCGACCTTGCATACCCACCCTTTTGTCCATCCGTACACCCCCGGTAGACATCTCCCGATCATACGGCTTTACCCCCGGTGTACTACAGACAATCCCTCGTAGACGATAGAGCCTCTCATCCACACGGATGGGGATTTTAAAAGATTTCCCAACCTACTGCAGTGTTATCTCCAACACCCAGCCAGGCTCCACCAGGTCCGTTGATATGCAAGAGGGAAAAGATACAACTGACTTCCCCAGAGTCATTATAGATCTTATGGTCAACGCGATATGTACGGCGCTAGAATCACTGGACGGCATTGGTACTTAGTCCTAGATGAGTAGTACCCTTGCAATGGAACCTCCACCAATCAACACATACCATGGTTCCATTGCCCACCACATAGTCATATTCATAATTGGAAAAGTAATATTTGCTTTTCAATGCAAGAGTGATAAGTATAATACTTTGCATATAGTTTGATAAAAACAATCAAATGGCATGAGCAAGCGATGAACTTGCCTTTCTTGACTGCAAGATTATGCAGGCAAAAGCTTCGATATGTGAGAACTCCAAATTATGAAATACCATCATTGTCCGATAAGGACAATGTTTAAAGAATTGGCAAAGATGCTATAATGCATAGTATGAGATGCAATCGTCCCAAGCGTAACCTAACCTCGATGATTTAGGATTGATAAGTTGTAAAGATTTCTTTAGGGTGTGTTGCACTTTTAGGATGGTTCTCAAACAAGGTTCTTATTAGGGTTGATGATATTATAGCATAGACAAGTGATATAATGCATCATAACAATCATACATACAAAGGAATGGTGGTTGCATAATAAGTTAAGAGTAGTTGTCAGTTTTAAGTTCTACAGGACAAGGTTGATGATTACTTATATCCCACTTCAAAAGAATAACTTTTGAAGAACATGTTGATTAAGAAATAGTAAGTATTTCAAATAAGAACTATGGGCTTCTATGGTTTAATTGACATTTATACTTCAAAAGAATAACTTTTGAAGAACAGGTTAAATAAGAATAAGAAATACTATAATTAGAAGCTATGGCTTTCTAGAGTTTACTATTGGATTCATCTAGTTCTCTAATAGGAACTAGTTGGGTTCTTAAATAGAATTGGTCTATATGTAGCAAGTATTGGCAGGTTTATTACTATGGTTGATTATGGTTATCATATCAAAGAATGATGGTCAAGGTGTTGCTACGAGTTAGGGTTTACTATGGCTTCACATTTGCTTCACTAAGTAATCACTAATGGCTTCTAAACTAGGTGGTTTATTATCCCCAAGTAGGGTTTAGTTGGATAGGAGCATGTAATGTGAATTACTACACAAGGTTGGTACTAGGGTTCATCATTATGGTTCTACTAGGGTTTGATGGTTGAGGTTGATTTCCAATGGTGTGATACTAAGCATGAGGATCAATGGTGTTAAAATGTGGTTAACAATCTAGGGTTTGCTCCTAAGTGACACTAGTGGATCATATAGGTTTTAAGTAAAAATAAAGACATGAAATGATGATCACATGTAATGTGATGTTGTTTTATTTAGTTTATCCTGATCATGAATGCATTTGTTTCTAACTAGGGTTTTATAGGTATAGATGAAGTTTATATAATCATATGGGCTAAACCCCTAGGGTTTTAGGATTGCAACTATTAAGGATGAACACATAAAATAATGGGGTCAAGGTCTTACTTAAATTAAAACTAGGGTTTCTACATTATGGTACAACTCTAAAAATGATGATTGACAATATAGGTGTGGTTACTATTTACTTTGAAACAAAAATTAATAATGGTTTGACATTTTATTCATGTTCACAAGAATTAATAATTAGGGCAATTACTATTTAGGTTTAATTTAGAAATCAGGGTTTAATATTTGTTGTTAGGTTTTAAAATACTTAACTTGTTAACTAAAGATGTTTAAGTGAACAAGTTTTGAGTTACCAAAATAATATTAGCTTTTAGTATTTTTCTTACTTTACTATTATTTAAAGAAAATGGGAAATAGTAATTTGCAAATTAGGGTTTATGAATTATCACTAATATTTAAGTTAATGATAAGATGATTAAGAAACTTAATCTTAACATTTTATTTACTTACTGAATAGCTATTATTTAATTTTGATACTTAACTATTTATTGAATTTTATTTGAATTAAGGATAAAAGAAAAGACATAAACAATAAAGGTTAAAATAATTAAACTTTTATTTTGGCACACATTTTTATTTTATACTTTTATTGTATAGAGTTTATTTTTGTGAGCATTTTGATATATTATTTGAATTTTTCTGAGTTGAAATGAATTTTATATGATTTTGCAAAGTTTCTGTTATTTACTGGATTTTGAATTAAATAGAAAACACTAAACCTACCCACACACGCTGACTAGTGGGCCAATAACCACGTTAGCTGCCACGTTGGCCGCTGACCAGGTCAAAATTTAAACTTGGCACTGGAGGTCTCTGCCGGCGGGAAGTCGACGACGGCGTCGTCGATTCGGACCTCCCCCGGACTCTTGGGGACTACCGTTCTCCTCAACACGCTATGGGGAAGCTAATGATGCTATCGCCGCTACCTACTGGTCGCTAGAGCATGAACGACCGCGAGGCCAAGCGGCGGTGCTCACGGGCTCACGGTGCAACGATGATCTGGGATGCAATTGAGCTGGCCTTGGACACTGAGAGATGCAGGAGCTCACCAGGAGCACTAAGGGCTTGACGGCGTGGTCGATGGTGGTCGCAATCGACGGCGACGATGGTGACCGGCGTCGGAGAAGAGAGCTTGACGGCGATGCTCCAGGACGCTTCAGCCCGATTCCTGGCGTGGGCTGAGCAACTCGAGGTCGGGGAAGACGATGGTGACCACGGCATGGCTCGGGAGTGCTCCAATCACCGGCGAGAAGAGATGGCCGGCGAGCTAGGGTTTGGACCTGAGAAGAAATTGGAGGGGAAAAGAAGAAATGGGAAGCTAGGGTTCATCCCGGGGTATTTATAGACTTCAGAGATGCGCCTCACCACACGGTCGATCGAGGAGGGGTCGACAGCAGCGAGGAGGACGTCGTGCTTTCGAGCGCGTGAGAGGAAGAGGATGAGGATGAACTCCCTCCTCTCGCTGATATTTTTGGAACGAAGGGGTACGGTGTCTTGGGTTGGGCTGAGCTGGGCTTGGTCGACGTGGTGGCGATGATGGGCTGGTCCTGGGCTGCTCTGGTGCGGCTTGGCCAGGCGAGGTAAGCCCTTTTCCCTCTCTTTTTCTCTTTTAAATTCCTATTTTTATTTACTAATTTGTATTTTCTATTTAAATTCAAATTTGAATTATGTGTTGCTTTGCAGATTCTCAAACATTTGAATATCAAAACAATTTGATAGTGATGCTCACTACATAGATTTGTTGTGTTAAACAAATAGTTAGTTTAGGATTTAATTTATATCTTGTGAGGCTTGAGTAAAATAGAAATTGTTTAGTTATTTATTTCAACTCCCTTTTTAATTTAGGAACCAGATATATTTAAAGGATTTGAAATTTAGAACATGTGCATGATGAACATATTATTAGTTTTAACTAATATTCTGTTGGCGTCAGAAACCCACCGGCGGGCAGTGACTGGCAACACAGTAGAGCCGGGAACAACTAGGGCTGCGGCTGGCCCCAGTCCCTCAGAGCGACGGCCCGCAAAGCCTCCTGGTCACACGTCCGATGCTATCGTAAGGGCGTGCCACCCGACCTATACCCGGTCGTGAAGGTGTTGGATGATGCCTCGCTTAGTTTCCTCGCATGGCATACACGTAAACGTTAAATACGAGCCTCGATCGGCTCTCAGGTTATCCTGTGAATCGGCTCAAAAAGCCGATCCACCCATGATTCGTACAAGGTGTCCGAATATATGGTGGTCCTGCTTGATCAAGGTAAAGATAATGCGATCTACGACAATTTAGGGTTTTGACCGCATAATCGGATCATCCTACTCACGATTGGGCCTCGCGCTCGCGCACGGTGACCATAAGCCGATCCTAGACAGGGCCTAAAAACCAACACGAGGTTGATCCCCGGAACGTCCTGTCTAGGGCTAGCAAACTCCACCCTACACGCCGCTGGATCCTCCAACCCTTTGTAAGGCCTAACTATTGCGGATGTTAAACTAATCCTTGATGAACAAGGAGCAACCGTAACGGATCGGGTCTACTAAACTATGATCAAGCGGGGTGCCGCCCCTACACCTGAGATAGGTGTAAGGGCGGCTAGATGTGCAAGGGTTGCATTACAAAAGCATATCATACGAAGAACAATGCTAACCCTAACACATCTAAGATAACTACGTTGCTCGCCATCAAAAAGGCTTCAGCACGAGCAACGCATGAACAACGTGGGCAGTCTTGTGCTGCCTAGATCGCATAACCCTCGAGACGAAGGAGTTGGCGATGCGCCGAGATTTGTTTGTGTTGAACGTTGGTTGTTGTTTATTCCATAAACCCTAGATACATATTTATAGTCCAGGGGACTTTCTAATTTAGGCGTGCACCTAACCGTGCACGGGTAAAACTCTAACTAACCGACACGTATCCTAATATGTTACAGATACACGAGCCAACTAGCCCAAACTTTGCATGTAAGGCCGATTCACGTATTTCTTCTATATATATATCTTCAAGTCCATCTTGACCCCGGAAGGCATCTCCATCGACACCACCGCCATCTCCATCAACGCTGCTGTCTCCCATGAGGAGGGAGTAGTTCTCCCCCGAGGCTAAGGGTTGTACCGGTAGTTATGTGGTTAATCTCTCTCTCCCATGTACTTCAATACAACGATCTCATGAGCTACCTTACATGGTTGAGATCCATATCATGAGCTTGTAATCTAGATGTCATTATGCTATTCAAGTGGATTTTACTTATGTGATCTCCGGAGACTCCTTGTCCCACGTGTGTAAAGGTGACAGTGTGTGCACCGTGTGGGTCTCTTGGGCTATATTTCACAGTAATACTTATTCACCGAGTTATGATTTGAGTTGGATGTCTCTATGAAATTGTGGTGTGTTAGTACCTCCTATGAATGCTCACAGGTGACAGCGTGGGGTGTTTATTAGTACTTGGGAATACATCTTTAAGGTTTGCCTACATGATGAATTAGTGTTCGTTATCTTGCCAAAGAGTAATTCAGAGTAGCATAGTAAAGTGCTTATATTTATATTCAATTATGATTGCAATGTTGAGAGTGTCCACTAGTGAAAGTATGATCCCTAGGCCTTGCTTCTAAGCATCGAAACTCCGTTTATTTACTGTTATGTTGCATGTTTACTCGCTGCCATATTTTATTCAGATTGTTATTACCACTCATATACATCCATATTACTTGTATTTCACTATCTCTTCGCCGAACTAGTGCACCTATACATCTGACAAGTGTATTATGTGTGTTGGGGACACAAGAGACTTCTTGTATCGTGATTGCAGTGGTTGCTTGAGAGGGATATCTTTGACCTCTTCCTCCCCGGGTTCGATAAACCTTGGGTGATTCACTTAAGGGAAACTTGTCGCCGTTCTACAAACCTCTGCTCTTGGAGGCCCAACACCGTGTGCAGGAATAGAAGCGTGCGTAGACATCAAGCTATTTTCCTGGCGCCGTTGCCGGGGAGGTAAGGTAAAAGGTATTCACATCCTCCGACTACTAAGCTATTTCCTAGCATTGTTGCCGGTGTGTGAGTGCTCGAAGCTATTTCCTTTAGATCCTGCAATTGCATCTTTTTGTTTCTTGTTTTTATTTTTCACTAGTTAGGCATAATGGAAAACAACAATGAGCTTTTTAATCTATTTCTTGGGTTAAGATATGAATTGTTTGATGCGAAAATTAAAAAACTTATGGAACCTTATCTGCATGATAGTAGCAATGTTATTAGTATGAATGCAATTACTGCTAATGCTATGGAAAAGTCTAAGCTTGGGGAAGCTAGTTTATATAAAAATAATCTTTTTTGCTCCTCGGCTTTGGAAGAAATATTTTGCTCGGTAATGCTTTATCTCCCATATGCGATAACTCTAATGATGCTTCTGATATTTTAAATCCACCTGCCGAAAGTGTTTCATATAAAATACCTATGAAAATTATTGAACATGTTATGGATAACCGCTATGAAGGGGATGGAACCGTCCATCCTGGAGATCATTTACTATTTTTGCATGAATTATGCGGGTTATTCAAGTGTGCAGTGTATCTCTATGGATGAAGTTAGGAAGAAACTATTCTCTATATCGCCGTCCGGTAAAGCGGTGCATTGGTATAAATTGTCGAAGAATGGGGATTCTCTTGATTGGAAGGATATTGTGCCTCTATTTTACTCTAAATTCTATCCTCCAAGTGAAATTCACAAAGACCGGAACCGCATATATAATTTCTGGCCTCATGATGGAGAGAGTATTGCCCAAGCATGGGGAAGATTGAAGTCTTTAATGCTCAAATGCCCCATTCATGAGCTTCCCGGTAATATCATCATTGATAATTTCTATGCAAGACTTTCTTTTCAGTGATAAAACCTTGCTCGGATACTACTTGTTCTGGATCATTTACACGCAATGAAGAAGAGTTTAAAAGGGACCTTCTTGATCGGATTCAGGAGAATACTGAAGGATGGGAGAACAACAAAGGTAAAGAGTCAGGTATAAATTATCATTATGAATGCATTGAAACTTTTATGGGTACTGATAAAATTCGAAATATGAGTGCTACTTATGGTCTTGACTCTCAAGTTGTTGCAAATCTTTATAAAGCTTTTGCCTCTCATTTTGAATTGCCTAAGAAGAATTTTGATAAGTATGATGAACCTTTTAAAGATGCTTGCATGAAGGACGAAATTGTTGTTAATGATTGCAATAAAAGTGCTCAAACTCCTAAGAATGCTATTTCCTATAAGCATGTTAATTTTTGTGGAATGCATAGACCATGTGGAATTAATCAAATCGAAGATGAATATTGTATCCACCATATTAATGAAAAAACTAGAAAGTGGTCTAGGGCTCTAGATGATCTTGGTAAAAAAGTTTGTGCCAGCCTATCCTTTTATTTGTGAACTTTGTCATAAAGTGGGTCATTTTAATTTTCAATGCTCCTCCAATGATAATTCGCACCCCATGAGTGCTGCAAATTTGTATTGTAATGATGAAATTACTCCTAATCAAGCATGATGAACTTACTTTATTTTTGTGGTGTGAAGAGTTATCCAGAAAATCTCTTTGTTACATATGAGTGATCTTGATATTGATGATGTCCTCGCATGGGTGTCTTTCTTATTGCATTGATAATTGCCATACAAATACTTACATACAAAATATTTTAGAAGAGGACACTTTGCCAAAATATGATAGGACCGCTGTGTGTTTTGAACTTATTAATGAAAAGGAGGAATCCTCCCAAGTTTCTTCTATTGTTTCTAGAAATAAATCAGGCTATGTGGAGGAGCCCCTCATCAAGCCTCTCCCTGCTAAAGAAGGGAACGAGGAGAAGGAAAAGAAGAAGAAGAGGGGAAATAAAAGGAAAGAGGTAACGGCATATCCCCGCGTGTATGAGATAACGATAGGTAACCGTAAGTATGTTGCTCCTAATGATTATTATGATAATGAATATGAGTACAATGATCTTCCTATGCCCTTTACCTATATTAGTGATCATGATTTGAAAGCGCACACTACTTTTGATATTGGAAATCTCTGGGAAACTAATTCTGAAAATGATGATGTTAATAATTGCTATAATATCAGTACTATTCATGCTTCCTCCCATAATGACATAGAAAGCTCTAAGCTTGGGTATGAGGTGTTTGAAAATCCTTTTGCTACTGATCATTATATGATTGATACATCTCCTTCTAATAACAATGATGGTATGGTCACAGATGAACATACTGTGGAAGATAATTATTCTATTTCTTATGATGACACTATGCCTCCAATCTTCGACAATTATTATAAAGAATGCTATGACACATGCTATAATTATCCTTATGAAACTTGTCATAGTTATGGTGGGATCGCTAAAAATCATTCCCTTAGTATGCAACTTGTTTACCATGTTCAAATTCTTGATAATGATCCTGCTCCAATTACTATTAATGAGAAGAGTTTTTCTTATGCCAAAATTAATGATACCTTTATGCATATGAACCATGATAAGAATGTTTTAAGTGATGGTTATATTGTGGATTTCATCAATGATGCTACTGAAAGTTATTATGAGAGAGGGAAACATGGTTATATGCGTCTTAATAATATTAAGTTTCCCCTCTCTATGTTGAGAATCTTGAAGTTACTCGTGTTTTATCTCCCTATGCTTGTCACTTTGCTCCTCATGAATTTATTCGTGTACAAGATTCCTTCCCATAGGAAGTGGGTTAGACTTAAATTTGTTTCATACTTGCTTTTTGATGCCCTCTTTTGCTTTAACTCTTATTTATTGTGAGTGCATCATTAAAATTACTGAGCCCATCTTAATGGCTATAAAGAAAGCACTTCTTGGGAGATAACCCATGTCTTTATTTTACTACAGCAATTATGTTTTATATTTGAGTCTTGGAAGTTGTTATTACTGTAGAAACCTCTCCTTATCTTATTTTATTGCATTGTTGTGCCAAGTAAAGTCTTTGATAGTAAAGATGATACTAGATTTGGATTACTGCGCAGAACAGATTTCTTCTTGTCACGAATTTGGGTATGATTCTCTGTAGGTAACTCAGAAAAATCTGCCAATTTATGTGCGTGATCCTCAGATATGTACGCAACTTTCATTTAATTTGAGCATTTCCATCTGAGCAAGTCTAGTGCCTCTAAAAAATTCGTCTTTACGGACTGTCCTGTTTTGACAGATTATGTCTTTTATTTCGCATTGCCTGTTTTGCTATGTTTGATGGATTTATTTGTTCCATTAACTTTCAGTAGCTTTGTGCAATGTCCAGAAGTGTTAAGAATGATTATGTCACCTCTGAATATATGAATTATGCACTGACCCTCTAATGAGTTTGTTTTGAGTTTGGTGTGGAGGAAGTTTTCAAGGGTCAAGAGAGGAGGATGATACAATATGATCAAGAAGAGTGAAAAGTCTAAGCTTGGGGATGCCCCCGTGGTTCATCCCTGCATATTTTAAGAAGACTCAAGCATCTAAGCTTGGGGATGCCCAAGGCATCCCTTCTTCATCGACAACTTATCAGGTTCCTCTAGTGAAACTATATTTTTATTCCGTCACATCTTATGTGCTTTACTTGGAGCGTCTGTTTGTTTTTTGTTTTTGTTTTTGTTTGAAAAAAATTGGATTCTAGCATTCTTTGTTTGGGAGAGAGACACGCTCCGTTGTTTCGTATGAACACATATGTTCTTAGCTTTATCTTTAATGTTCATTGCGAAAGTTGAACTACTTCATTCATTGTTATATGGTTGGAAACGGAAAATGCCGCATGTGGTAAATGGTATAATGTCTTGAATAATTTGATACTTGGCAATTGTTGTGCTCATATAGATCATGTTTAAGCTCTTGCATCATGTACCTTGCACCCATTAATGAAGAACTACATAGAGCTTGTTAAAATTTGGTTTGCATGATTGATCTCTAGAGTCTAGATATTTTCTCGGTTAAGGTGTTTGAACAACAAGGAGACAATGTAAAGTCTTATAATAGTTACAATATGTTCATATGTGAGCTTTGCCGCACCTTTTATACTTGAGTTTGCTTCAAACAACCTTGCTAGCCTAGCCTTGTATTGAGAGGAATTCTTCTCATGCATCCAAATCCTTGAGCCAATAACTATGCCATTTGTGTCCACCATACCTACCTACTACATGGTATTTCTCCGCCATTCCAAAGTAAGTTACTTGAGTGCTACCTTTAAAATTTCTATTCTTTGCCTTTGCAATATATAGCTCATGGGAAAAATAGTCTTAAAAACTATTGTGGTGAAGAATATGTACTTATGTGTCTTATTTCTTAATAAGTTGCTTGTTGAGCGGTAACCATGTTTCTGGGGACGCCATCAACTTTTACCTTTGTTGAATATCATGTGAGTTGCTATGCATGTTCGTCTTGTCTGAAGTAAGGGAGATTTTCATGATTAAATGGTTTGAGTATGCATACTGTTAGACAAGAACATTGGGCCGCTAATACGTCTCCGACGTATCGATAATTTCTTATGTTCTATGCCATATTATTGATGATACCTACATGTTTTATGCACACTTTATGTCATATTCGTGCATTTTCTGGAACTAACCTATTAACAAGATGCCGAAGTGCCGCTGTCGTTTTCTCGTTGTTTTTGGTTTCGTAAATCCTAGTAACGAAATATTCTCGTAATTGGACGAAATCAAGACCCAGGGGCCTATTTTGCCACGAACCTTCCGAAGACCGAAGAGCATACGAAGTGGGGCCACGAGGTGGCCAAACCACAAGGCGGTGCGGCCAAGGGGGGGCCCGCGCCGCCCTGTGGTGTGGGCCCCTCGTCAGCCCTCCGACTCTGCCCTTCCGCCTACGTAAAGCCTCCGTCGCGAAACCCCTGATGCGAAAAACCACGATAGGAAAACCTTCCAGAGACGCCGCCGCCGCCAATCCCATCTCGGGGGATTCTGGAGATCTCCTCCGGCACCCCGCCGGAGAGGGGATTCATCTCCCGGAGGACTCTACACCGCCATGGTCGCCTCCGGAGTGATGAGTGAGTAGTTCACCCCCGGACTATGGGTCCATAGCAGTAGCTAGATGGTTGTCTTCTCCTCATTGTGCTTCATTGTTGGATCTTGTGAGCTGCCTAACATGATCAAGATCATCTATCCGTAATACTCTATGTTGTGTTTGTCGGGATCCGATGGATAGAGAATACCATGTTATGTTAATTATCAAGTTATTACATATGTGTTGTTTATGATCTTGCATGCTCTCCGTTATTAGTAGAGGCTCGGCCAAGTTGATGCTAGTAACTCCAAGAGGGAGTATTTATGCTCGATAGTGGGTTCATGCCTCGCATTGACACCGGGACAAAGTGACGTAAAGTTCTAAGGTTGTGTTGTGTTGTTGCCACTAGGGATAAAACATTGATGCTATGTCCGAGGATGTAGTTATTGATTACATTACGCACCATACTTAATGCAATTGTCTCTGCTTTGCAACTTAATACCGGAAGGGGTTCGGACGATAACCTCGAAGGTGGACTTTTTAGGCATAGATGCAGCTTGGATGGCGGTCTATGTACTTTGTCGTAATGCCCAATTAAATCTCACCGTACTTATCATGACATGTATGTGCATTGTTATGCCCTCTCTATTTGTCAATTGCCCGACCGTAATTTGTTCACCCAACATGCTTTTATCTTATGGGAGAGACACTCTAGTGAACCGTGGACCCCGGTCCATTCTTTTAATACTGAAATATAAATCTGCCGCAATACTTGTTTTTACTATTTTCTCTCGCAAACAATCATCTTCCACACAATTCGGTTAATCCTTTGTTACAGCAAGCCGTGAGATTGACAACCTCACCGTTTCGTTGGGGCAAAGTACTTTGGTTGTGTTGTGCAGTGTTCCACGTTGGCGCCGGAATCCCCGGTGTTGCGCCGCACTACATCCCGCCGCCATCAACCTTCAACGTGCTTCTTGGCTCCTCCCGGTTCGATAAACCTTGGTTTCTTTCTCGAGGGAAAACTTGTTGCTGTGCGCATCATACCTTCCTCTTGGGGTTGCCCAACGAACGTGTGAAATACACGCCATCAAGCATATTTTCTAGCGCCGTTGCCGGGGAGATCAAGACACGCTGCAAGGGGAGTCTCCACTTCTCAATCCCTTTACTTTGTTTTTGTCTTGCTTTATTTTATTTACTACTTTGTTTGCTGCATTATATCAAAACACACAAAAATTAGTTGCTAGTTTTACTTTATTTACTGTCTTGTTTGCTATATCAAAAACACAAAAAAATTAGTATACTTGCATTTACTTTATCTAGTTTGCTTTATTTACTACTGCTAAAATGGCCAACCCTGAAAATACTAAGTTGTGTGACTTCACTAGCACAAATAATAATGATTTCTTACGCACACCTATTGCTCCACCTGCTACTACAGCAGAATTCTTTGAAATTAAACCTGCTTTACTTAATCTTGTTATGCGAGAGCAATTTTCTGGTGTTAGTTCTGATGATGCTGCTGCCCATCTCAATAATTTTGTTAAACTATGTGAAATGCAAAAGTATAAAGATGTAGATGGTGACATTATAAAATTAAAATTGTTTCCTTTCTCATTAAGAGGAAGAGCTAAAGATTGGTTGCTATCTCTGCCTAAGAATAGTATTGATTCATGGACTAAATGCAAGGATGCTTTTATTGGTAGATATTATCCCCCTGCTAAAATTATATCTTTGAGGAGTAGCATAATGAAGTTTAAACAATTGGATAATGAACATGTTACTCAAGCTTGGGAAAGAATGAAATCTCCGGTTAAAAATTGC